>NC_064423.1:37657500-37777500 GCF_023375975.1 Astyanax mexicanus | reverse complement strand
TTTGATGTTTAGACCGAGACGCAGTTCTGCAAATTGGATGTATGTGTATTGTATATTGTTGCAACATGGGCCCTTTTGTTCAAATATACATTATATTAATTAGAGGCCTGATATCCAACTATTCCACCACTGAAACCCTCACTCACCGCTGTCATCCATTTTCCTGTCTAATAACAGCCTATTTTTCTTTCTCTTTGTTGTAAAAGTCACATTTATTCTGATTTGACTCTTCAGACAGTCACATTCCCACAAATCAGATATATGTGATCTGTATATGTGCTCTTTTCACTGCCACAAAAAAAAGGACAAATTGGTTAATGCCATCAGCTGCTGGAGCTCTGAGAGAGCACAGTTGGTCTTGCTCTCTTTGGGTGGGTACAGTAGATGGTGCTCTTTCCCCTCATCACTCTTAGGGTGATGTGGATCAGCACAAGGCTGCGTCTGTGAGCTGGTGTATCAGAACCGACTCACTGCACTTTCCTCTGAGTGTTAGCTCTGTGATGCTCCTCGGCAATGCTTGGGATGGGGGGTATAGAGCTGAGTAGCAGCTGAATAGGTGGGACAATTGGAATTCCTCATTTCCTAATGTTGCAAAATAGGCCTTGTAATATTATTGGAACAGGTTGTCTATTTTCCTGTAGTATTTCTTTCTTTCTTTCTTTCTCTTTAACGTTAAAATTTAATAAATTCTGATTCAGACTGCTTAGACTGAGTCACATTCCCACAAATCGGATATATGTAAACCATATATGTGCTGCTTACAAATTTTACAAAAAAATACAAATCAGATAATACACATGATGCAAAAGATTGGCCATTTTTACCTGCAGCCTTTCTTTCTCAATTAGGAATTCCTCAATTCCTCTAATGTTGCAATGTTGGACTTTTAATAATATTGGAACAGTTACATCTTTTTAAAATGTATATTATATTTATGTAGAGGCCTGTTATCCAACTATAACAACACTGAAACCTTTGCTCACTTCTGTCATCCATTTTCCTGCCTAATAACAGCCTATTTCTCTTTATCTTTAATGTAAAATTCACATTAATTCTTTAGACCAAATCACATTGCTGCAGATCAGTTATATTTGTATATTTGCTGTTCTCTCTCTTTCTCTCTCTCTCTTTCTCTCTTTTTCCGGCCTGTGGCAGCAGGCGGCATCACTCCACTCTGATGACCTTCCTCATTTAGGTCTAAATGCCTGCATTGCCGGGACATTAGGAATTCCTCACTAGAGGAAAAAAAGAGAAAAGACGCTCATTGTCTAAGGCAAGCAAGCTATTATGATAAGTAGACGTAATGGTGGTAGTAATTTTTCATCAAAACGCTGCGATATTCCCCTCGCCAGTGCTGAGGAAACGCGAGCTTATTAGGCCGGTCACGCGTGCACACGCGGATGCACCGTAATGTTGCTTTTATAATAACTTAGAGGACGTGTGTGTGTGTGTGTGTGGGGGGGGGGGGGCCATGGGGGTGGGGGACGGTCTCGTTTGCGCCCTCGTGCCGGTGTGTTTTTCTTTTTTAAGTGATACGCCATTGTGTGCCAAGCGCCCTTCCGCCCCCCCCTGTAACATAAGTTATTTAGAAATAAAGCCAAGTGGCATTAATAACGCGTTAAGAGGAGGACGAGGACGAGAATGGGGGGGGGGGGGGGTGGGTTTTTGTCGGTGAAATGTTTGAGGGATTGCTGCCGGGGGGGCGGCGGAGGAAAATGGCCTCTGGTGCTTCTGCACTGGATGCAAGCTGAGAGGAATATTTCAAATAAGAATAATGTCATCATGGAACAATTTGCAACCTTATAGGGCCATAACACCCACACCCTCTGAGATGCAGACACGCATACACACACACACACACACACACACACTTATACACACTTGTGTATCTCCTAAGCCTGTAGATGACACAATACGAATGCCCCGTCCCTCATCCTCGGCAGATGACGTCTGATATTTCATCCTTGTCGTTTTATTATTAAAGATTTAAACAGTTTTGCATCTCCCACAAATACATACTGGCTCATTTCTGTGACCCCAGCTCGCTCTGATGATCCTCAGGCTTCTGGAGAAGGAGGAGGTTCTGGCCTGGCTGATGATTGTAATGCTGTATATTAAATTTACATTTCCGTCCACATTGAATTCTGCCGTGATTTGAGCAGCTGTGGTTTTATGTTTTTTGGATACGATCCGGGTTAGCACCCGAACATCCCTTTCAGACAGCTTCCTCTTACAGCGTCCACAGTTAATCCTGTTGGATGTGGTTGGTCCTTCTTGGTGGTATGCTGACATTCCCCTGGATACCGTGGCTCTTGATGCATCACAAAGACTTGCTGTCTTGGTCACAGATGCGCCAGCAAGACGTGCACCAACAATTTGTCCTCTTTTGAACTCTGGGTATGGGCATGTCACACATAATGTTGTGTGCATTGCAATATTTAGAGCAGAACTGTGCTCTTACCCTGCTAATTAAACCTCCACACTCTGCTCTTACTGGTGCAACGTGCAATTAATAAAGATTGATCACCAGGCTGCTCCAATTTAGCCATGAAACCTCCCACACTAAAATGACAGGTGTTTCAGTTTCATTGTCCAACCCCTGTATAATATTATCAGCTCTAAAGGGCCTTGTTGTTGGATTAATATGAATAATATGACTCCTGTCAGATGATTCATATGAATCGGGTAGAGTGGTGGCTGGGAATAAAATCCTCAAGCAGTGCTGCAGTATATATGTAATGTATGTTACAGAAGCAAATGTTTAAGTTTATTTGCTAAAATCTTTAAAACGTTCACTGTTCCCTAAACATACAGTAGCAAGAAAAAAAGTATGTGCACCCTTAGGGATTACTTGGATTTCTGCATAAATATAAGTCATTAAATGTTTTCTAATCTTCATCTGAGTCACAACAATAGACAAACACAGTCTGCTTAAATTAAAACCACACAAATAAATTAGCTATTAGAAACAATCTCATTACAGTTTACATGGTTAGTTCAGTTCCCTTTCTTTTAGAAAAATCCAGATATATCCAGATATGTTTTAATATCAGCGCTGAAACCCGGTGCAAGAACTCTCAAAAACCCTCAAAAATCCTCCTCAGCGAGGCAGCGGAGGGGCTGGGGCTGGGGCGGGGTCTTCCCTACTAGCCCACCGAGCTCCACAACCCAGCAAGCTAATTGGCTGTTTCTCCTGAAAGGCAGAACTTTATCCTTGAACTGGCTTCGTGATTCGCGTCAAGAGATTTTCCATTCACAGTGGACAGTGTCCTGTCTCCTCACTAATAATACAGCTGAGCTGAGAGAAACGATTCGGGGCTACTGGAAATTTATTCGGGGCTAAAGCCACGGAAGCCCAGGCCAGGTGACACTCCTGTGTATTATCATACATGAACAAACAGCTCTTACAGAAAATGCAGACTAAAAATAATTTTCCGGCGTCGATTTGGTGCCCCCTCTAGTCAAATGAATCAAATCTATAATTCCTGGTATTTACTTTACTTCTGTTAAGATCTATCTGCTGGTTGATTCACCTGGGTGTCAGATTCTGACACAGGGGCAGATGACACAATACGAATGCCCCGTCCCTCATGCTCGACACATGACGTCTGATATTTCATCCTTGTCGTTTTATTATTAAAGATTTAAACAGTTTTGCATCTCCCACAAATACATACTGGCTCATTTCTGTGACCCCAGCTCGCTCTGATGCTCCTCAGGCTTCTGGAGAAGGAAGAGGTTCAGGCCTGGCTGATGATTGTAATGCTATATATTATTATTATAATTCACAAAATAAATTTCCACATGGATGTGTGAATTTAATAAATGTAAAGAATGTAAATGCATTTTATGTTATTATATATATATATATATATATATTCATAATATTATCAGATCTAAAGAGCCTCACTGTTGGATTCTGTTAGATTGAGGGTAATATGACACTTGTCAGATGATTGGTATGAATGGAGTAGAATGGAATTGAATGGGAATGGAGTGGTGGATGGGAATAAAACATGAAAAAAACGAATGCATAACGTGACGAGCGCTGCACTAAAATAAAAAAGGAAAAAGGGAAGAAAAAAAGAAAAAGAAAAAGATTCTCATGACGTTACGACATTACCGCATTACCATTATGAGTCCTGCGCCCGCGACTATTAGCATGTGCTAGCGTAGCATCGTCTGTTCATCGTCACACACAGAATGTGATCTCCCCTTATTAGTATTAATAATAATGAGAATGTGCTGCTTTAATATATCTGCATGTTCTGGCTCATATTAACTGCTTTTGTGAGGCGAATGAAAGGATGACTTCTAATGACATCCCTCCGCTTTTATTTCTCCGCCTTTCATCTCCTCTTCGTCTCCGAGCGACGGCTTTATCTCTTCTCGTCTCTTCCTGTCATTGTTTTATCAGCTGCCTTCGCTTCATTTTGTCATTTTGTCTCTCTCTCTCTTTCTCTCTCTCTTTCTTACTTTCCATCCCTCCGTTCTCGGTGAATCGATTACATCCTCGTCTCTAGACTCTAGACTTACTTCTTTTTTTCTCTCTCTCTTTTTTTTCTCATCCATAGTTTATTTGCATTATTTGAGGTCTGAAAGCTCTGCATCTTTTTTTTTTTTTTTTGTTATTTCAGCCATTTCTCATTTTCTGCAAATAAATGCTTTAAAATATAATATTTTATTTGGAATTTGGAAGGAATGTTGTCCGTAGTTTATAGAATAAAACAACAATGTTCATTTTATATATTTTCAAACATATAGCCACAAATAGCAAAATCAGAGAAACTGATTCAGAAACTTAAGTGGTCTATTATTTTTTATTTTTTTCCAGAGCTGTATAATACAAACTAATACAAACATGCAGGTAAAATAAATTTAAATATTGTTTTTTTTTTGTAGTTTTGTAGTCATATTTCATATTTAAGATAAAGTATTTTATTTTGGTAACACTTTATAATAAGACTACCTTTATGAAGGGTTTACGAATGGTTTATAAATATAAGTAGTTTATTGTATAATGGTTATTAATTAGGTTGCAAATACTTTAAAACCCATTAATAAACAGTTATATAATTAATATATAACACACAAATAAGCAAAATTAGCAAAATAATGATTCCACACTCATTTCTACTGTCAAACCTCAGATCTTTCTAGATACTGATCTTACTTTGTGTTTTCCATCAATCAGCATTAAACCTGTCATACTAATATATTTATAAGTATGTTTACTATTTACCATAGATTAAATGACTAAGTTGTTTTTAATTGATGTGTTTTAACTGCTTATCAATGGTTTTTAAGGCTTTTACAACCTAATCAATAATAAGTAATAATCTAATTTATAAACTATTTATAAATCCTGTATAAAGGTGGTCTTATTTTAAAGTGGTACCTTTATTTGTATTACTCCACATGATACTAATGATATGAATAGAGTAAAGAAGAGGGTGAAGAATTTAAAAAAGGTGAAATTCTGTGAAACTGACACCAATAATCCTTAATAATTCCTGTTATTTCTTTATTTTATCCTCTTCAGTAACACAGATGCAAATAAATGCTCTAAATGACAATATTTTTATTTGGAATTTAGGAGAAATGTTGTCTGTAGTTTATAGAATAAAACTACAATGTTCATTTTACTCAAACATAAACCTATAAATAGCAAAATCAGAGAAACTGATTCAGAAACTGAAGTGGTCTCTTATTTTTTTCCGAGCTTTATAAAACAAACATGCAGGTAAAATCATTTAAAATGTTTTAAATAGTTTTTTTTTTGTAGTTTTGTAGTCATATTTAAGATAACATATTTTAGTTTTATCACTTCACATGATGCTAATCATATGAATAGGGTGAAGAATAGGGTGAAGAATATGAAAGTGTGAAATTCTGTGAAACTGATGCCAATAAATCCTTAATTTCTGTTAATCATGCAGGTAAAATCATTTTAAATATTGTTAGTCATATTTAAGATAAATTATTTTATTTTTGTAACACTTTAAAATAATACTATCTTTATGAAGGGTTCATGAATGGTTTATACATGAGTTTATTAATGGTTATTAATTAGCTTGCAAATACTTTAAAACCCATTAATAAGCAGTTAGTAAATATATATATATATATATTTATATATATATATATATATATATATATATATGTATATATATATATATATATATATATATATATATATATATATATATATATATATATATATATATATATGTGTGTGTGTATATATATATATAACACATACATAGAAATGGTAACAGTGAGCTGACACATATACTATACTATATATATACTATACTATACTATATATATACTATACTATACTATATACTATACTATACTATATATATACTATACTATACTATATATATACTATACTATACTATACGTTCTAGATACTAATTTTATTTTGTGTTTTCCATCAATCAGCATTAAACCCGTCATACTGATATATTTCTATTTCTAAGTATGTTTAACTATTTACCATAAATTAAAGTTGCTACTGTTGCTTTTTTAATTGTTGAGTGTTTTTACTTCTTATCAATGGCTTTTAAGGCTTTTACAACCTAATCAATAATAAGCAATAATCTAATTTATTTAAACCATTTATAAATCCTGTATGAAGGTAGTAAATAGCAAAATCAGGGAAAATGATTCAGAAATTGAATTGAAGTTTTATTTTTTTCCAGAGCTTTATAAAACAAACATGCAGATAATATCATTTTAAATGTTTTTAAATTGTTTTTTTTTTGTAGTTTTGTAGTCATACTTAAGATAACATATTTTAATTATTTTTATTACTCCACATGATGCTAATCATATGAATAGAGTAAAGAAGAGGGTGAAGAATATGAAAATGTGAAATTCTGTGAATCTGACACCAATAAATCCATAATAATTCCTGCTATTTATTTATTTATTTTATCCTCTTCAGTAACACAGATGCCATTAATTTTCGGAGATGAATTTTTCTTGCATCCTTTCTGCATCTTCTTCTTTTTCTTTTTTCTTTTTTTTCTTTTACGACCTCTTTACCCCTCCCACGAGGCGTGTCCTCCTGACTCCTGACTCCTGACTCGACTCTGTATCTGTATCAATATCCATGTCACTAGTCTGACACCGGCCATCCTATATCAATAAACATTTCGCAAAGTCCGATTTTTTTTGCCGCACCTGAATAATTTATCGTGCATTATTAGCGTCTGTGTTTTGCCGAAACCCAAACCCGGGTGGAGGATCCGGTGTCTGGTATGTACAGTGCGCTTGTCTCGGATCTTTAAGAGAGCATCAGAGAAAGGAAGAAAGGGAAGAAGAAGAGGATAAAAAACTAAAAAAATATAAAAAATAAATAAAATACATAAGTGTAGCCCACCGCAGCTCAGCTGAGCATTAGCAGTGCAGCAGCACTAATGGTGGAGGAGGACCGGGAGCATGTCTGGAGGTGGCGGAGGGCTGACAGGGCAGGGATGGGGATATAGAGGAAGATGCTCTGTTGACGTTCCTCAGCTCAAAGGCCTGTCACCCGTCTCAGGCAGCCGCTAGCCTGTAGAGCCATGCGGCATGTCACTGTTCCCAGCGCCGCACCTCACCGCCGGCTCTGACCCGGCCTGTCAGCGCCGGAGCCTGAGCTGTGTACTCCAGTTCGGCACTAGTTTGATGCATCCTATGGAATCTACTGCATTTTTAATTGCGTGCCCCTGACAAATAAAAAAATAAAATAAAAAAACATGCAGGAACCTTTCTTTCTTCTGCTGTTGCTGAGGGTTAACAAGAGCTGTGTGCACACAGTCTTCAAAATAAAAGTCTTCTCCTTTCACCCTCCTTATATGTTCATTTGTCAGCAACGGCAATGGTGTTCCAGGGTCATTTTGAACCGGTGCATGTTTAATTAAAATAATCCAAAAGATCCAAAAGATGATCTGAAACCCCCAAAAATCCTAATAATCAGTGTAAATATTTAACTAATAACTCCATTGCTAATTATTCTATCAATATTTAGTGCAATGCTGTTCCTTACCTCTAACAGGTAATGATGGTTCAATTAAGATAATTCACTCGTTTTTCATAAGAAAAAACAAATAAACAAATAAACATGCAGGAACCTTTCTTTCTTCTGCTGTTGCTGAGGGTGAACAAGAGCTGTGTGCACACAGTCTTCAAAATAAAAGTCTTTTTTACTAACCCTCCTACTATGTTCATTTGTCAGGAACAGCAATCGTGTTCCAGGGTCATTTTGAACCGGTGCATGTTTAATTAAAATAATCCAAAAGATCCAAAAGATGTCTGAAACCCCCCAAAATTTTAATAATCAGTGTAAATATTTAATTACTAACTCCATTGCTAATTATTCTATCAATATTTAGTGCAATGCTGTTCCTTACCTCTAACAGGTAATGATGGTTCAATTAAGATAATTCGCATCGTGAATCGTTTTTCATATAAGAAAATACATGTTCAGCCTTTTTTAATGTTTCACTACTTAATACATAATACATCATAGTTTTACATAACATTGAAACATAACATTGCAATTTAGTTTTAGTTTAGTTTTTGCAGTGGGTGGTGGCAAATGTGTGAGATGAGCCATTTTCTTAATATTGTATGTTGATTACACTAATTAAGGCAAGCAGGAGAAGTTTGATACTGAAAAAATACTTTCAACTATTTTTCCTAGATCTTTAAACTTAAAAACGGGTCAATTTGACCCAGAACATAACAGGAGGGATAAGCCTTTCAGACCTGCAGGGGTGGGACAATGAAACTGAAACACCTGTCATCATTTTAGTGTGGGAGGTTTCATCATGGCTCAATTGGAGCAGCCTGGTGGCCAATCTTCATTAATTACACATTGCACCAGTAAGAGCAGAGTGTGAAGGTTCAATTAGCAGGGTAAGAGCACAGTTCTGCTCTAAATATTGCAATGCACACTATAACATTATGGGTGACATTCCAGAGTTCAAAAGAGGACAAATTGTTGGTGCACGTCTTTCTGGAGCATCTGTGACCAAGACAGCAAGTCTTTGTGATGTATCAAGAGCCATGGTATCCAGGGTAACGTCAGCATACCACCAAGAAGGACCAACCACATCCAACAGGATTAACTGTGGACGCTGTAAGAGGAAGCTGTCTGAAAGGGATGTTCGGGTGCTAACCCGGATTGTATCCAAATAACATAAAACCACGGCTGATCAAATCACGGCAGAATTCAATGTGCACCTCAACTCTCCTGTTTCCACCAGAACTGTCCGTCACCACAATCAGTTATTGTGCTCTAAAACCAGGTGTTTCAGTTCCATTGTCTAACCCCTGTAAATTATCGCCAGTGATGTGAAAATTTTAAGAATGCTGTTTTCTGTCTGTAATGCACAGAAAAGGAGACTTTAATATTATACTATAAAATCTATACAGCAAATAAATCCAACTAACTATTTAATTATTATTTAATAGTTTTTTTTTCATTATATTGGAAATCACAGGCCGCAACCAATTCTTTGGTACCTGGACCTCTAAATATGAGCACGGTATTGAAAGTATTGAGTCAGTATTGAGTGAGGATTTTGGACGATCACAGCCTGACATTAGAGTAAGAAGATGCCCATAGGTTCATGTGTATCAGCTCCTAAGAGTCTTATTTTTTCTCTACATGGATAAGACCAGATGTGTGCTTTTGTTTGTCAGCAATTGGTGCAACCTAGATTAACAAAATGAAGCTATTAGAAGCAATATCTACAAATATTTGGAAATGTACCATATTTTTCAGGCTATAAGGTGCACTGGCTTATAAGGCACATTGAGTGACACTGGTAAGGATGCCTACATCGATGTGAACAAGGGTGTTGCCATGTTTCCCTTCTAGTGGGAAAGCTGGGGGAAGTGCCTAAGTAAACAAAATTTGAAATGCAATTTCTGCAATTCTGCAAATTCAAACGAGCGCTGGATGTTAATCTTGAAAACACTGATTTCTCTTCTAAAAATAAATTTATTTGGCTGAGTAAAGCACTTCCGTTTATTTACAGTAAGCTTAGATTTCCAATATTTTCATCTAAGGATGAGTTGTCAGTAAAGTTTCTTCAGCACTAAGCTAAGGCAGGGTGCAACAGCATTAGCATTAGCATTGGCTGCTAACTGCAATGCTAGCGGGACATAAATGCTGCCTGTTAGCACTAGACTGAGGAATCCGGTTATCTGGTAATCCATGGCACTATCAGCAAGCGGTTCGTCACATGTAGCTTGTTTTAACATGACAAACGCGCTACAGACCATAGTTCAATATGCTCGCATCTGAATGGGTAAAGAGCTAGCACTGTGGTTAGTGGCTAATGCTAATGCTGCTGCACCCAGCCTTAGTGCTGGAGAAACTTCATTGAAAACTCACCCTTATAACACTGTACTTCAACAGAGTGGTTTTATTGCTCCTTACAACCTGACTGGTGGAGTTTATACATAAGGAGTACTGGATTATAAGGTGCACTGTTGATTTTTGGGAAAATTAAAGGATTTTAAGTGCGTCTTATAGTTCTATAGTCGAAAACTAAAGATATACTTCATTTTAATGAATCTCACACCCTCCCATCCAACCCAGAAACCCCTGAGGAATCTTTGCTTTGTGAATTCGGAGAGTGTTTGCAGTTAAAGCACTCGGTTCTCGAGCTCCATTCAAGTTGTTGAATGATAAACACAGACGAGAGGCGGCCATCTTGAGGCCTCTCGTTGTCGCCTTCCAAAAACACGATTAGAGATTTGCTGTTGCGCTCTCGTGGACTGCGCTCGCCGGTGATTGTCCCGAGGTGTGGTGAGCGCTCTCGGTAGACGGTGCGTGATTGCAGCCGCGGTGCTTGTGTTAAAGCAGACGGAGGACTGTCTTATTGCAGGAGAGAAAGCAGTTGAATACATTAACGGCGAATGCCAGAGGGGGCAGCACTCGAGCGCCGGGCCTTAAGTGGCAGTGCTGCAAAACTCCATCACTCGGCACTTGCTTGAAAGGCCGGTTTGCCTGTCTGGAATGACCCTTCAGTCAAGAATCGCCAGCCGCCCAGCATCCATTTAAATGCTTCAATTTTTGCTTGACTTTCCAATGTTAGTTATGGAGTATCACACTCAATTGGGCTCGTTTCCACCAATAGAGAAGGGGCAGAGATGGAGATGGAAACTTTCGCAAGATATCAGGTAGAGAAGCATACAATGTAAAAACTACTGCATCTCAAAACAATAGAATATTAATGAAAATATACTTTATTTCAGTAATTCAGTTCAAAATGTGATGTATTACACACTGGCTGATCTATTTCATATGTTTATTTCTTTTATTGTTGATGATTATGGCTTACAGCCAATAAAACCCAAAAATCAGTATCTCAGAAAATTAGAACACTATAGAAATCCTGCTGGAAAATGAAATCTGCATCTCCATAAAAGTTGTCAGTAGCAGAGGGAAGCATAAAGTGCTGCAAGATTTTATGGGAAAACAAAACTGCACTGATTTAGACTTCATAATAAAACACAGTGGATCAACACCAGCAGATGACAAGTTTCTCCAAACGTGTGAAGTTTGAAGTTTTCGCAATCAGTGATGGTCACAGATGTTCACAATTAAAAAAATGTACTCATCCAAGTCAATCAGTCCAGTGTCTTGTAACATGTTGTACTGCAAAGATATTTATGGTTTATTGATTATTTTTAACAAGTTTGAGTTGAGCCAGTGGAGACTGATACACAGTCTATTTGTATATCCCGCATATCAGCATGTCTTAATGATGTCTCGTCGTGGATGACTTCTCATCATCTAAAACTCAACCCCATCAAGACTGACCGTCTGTTCATCCCTAGAACTACGAGCCTTCATCACACTCTCTCTCCATCTCTTTAGATAACTTACTGGTCACTCCATTGGCAGAAGCACGAAGCCTTGGTGTAGTATTGGATGACCAGCTATCATTCTCCTGTACAACATCTAAAGAATTCGACTGTTTCTCTCTCAGGAAGACACTCAGGTGCTTCTGCAGTATCTTGTCATCTCAAGACTTGACTACTGCAACCCTCTACTGGCTGGTCTTCCACTGCGACCCACCAAACCACTACAATTAATTCAGAATGCGGCGGCACGACTCTTTAGTCTTCAATCTTCCGAAGTTCAGTCATGTGACTCCTTTGCTGCGTTCCCTCCACTGGCTTCCTGTTGCCGCCTGCATCCAATTCAAAACCCTAACTCTGGCCTACAAAGCCAAAAATGGACCAGCTCCTTCATTCTTGATGGCACTGATGGTCAAAGCCAGATCTGCACCAAGAGCTCTTAGAGCTTCCAGCACGGCTCGGCTCGACCCATCATCACTCAAAACCCACAGAAAACAGACATCCAGACTCTTCTCTGTGCTGGAGGACCAAGCTGGTGGAATGAACTTCCACTGGTTGTCAGAACAGCAGAGTCACTCGCTGTTTTCAAACATTGACTGAAGACACATCTTTTCAAAGAGTTTTTAAACTAATCAAAAAAAAAAAAAAAAAAAAAAGGGTTCCTATGGTTCTAAACACGATTAAGCTTGGTGTATCTCTTGATCCTACAAAGTCTACAAACTAGCTTTGGATATTTGAAGTAACATCGAAGCACTGTTGTAAGTCGCTCTGGATAAGGGCATCTGCTAAATACCTTAAATGTAAACGTAAATGTATATGATATGAGGTTCAACTCAAACTTGAGTCGCTGACTTGAGTGTCAATCTCTAAGAGTGTATGTATTGGTTCATTGATATGGATAAAGGGTTAAATGCGGAGGTTGAATTCAAATAGAACCAACTAAGACTCCTCTTAGTTGCATTGTTTAGGTAAAATTGGGCTGAATGTGATTAGTACTTCCCAGCTGGAGAAGGCCATGGTGTGGGAAGATTCCCATATTATACTTGGCAGTCGGGGTGTTGGCACAATCATTTGGGCCAGAATTGTAACTAGGCTTAAGACTCTCTATGTGATTACTCCTTATATTCTTCTATAAAGTCACTTTAGTCATTCTGTGACCATTTGTAAGTACTTATTTTTTTAGAAATGCTATTTCAAAATGATGCTAATTCAAGTCAAGATTAGGAAACATAACATGACGCTGTGATCATCTTCTTTTTTAGCTTCTTCTGCAGAGGGTTTGATATTTTGCGCCGTTATTTAACCGTGCAGCAATTGTCTGAGAATGTGGAAACAGTCACGGCATCAAGCGGCACCGGGCCTCCAAAAAAAAAAAAAAGGGGCGACGGGCGACGTGGTTTGCTGTTGGTTTGAAAGTGGAGTGGATCAGAGGGGTGGGGTGGAGAGGGGGGGCAAGGCGATGCCATTTTGAGCGGCTTTGAGGATTTTATGGGGGAAGAAAGGCAGACAAAGGGAACAAAGGGCTGGAGTTGTGGCGAATGATCAGCCGATAAAGAGTCAAGTAGTGGTGGTTGTTGTGGCTCGTTTTGTTTTTTTTCTCTCTCTTGTGTCTAAATCGCCAGTGTAGAGGCGGAGAGCGCATCATGAACTTCAACTCATCATGGCTAGAATTGTGTGTGTGGGGGGTAGGATGGGGGGGTATGTTGGGTATGTTCATTAGCACTGCCAGAATGCCTGCAGGCACGAGCAGCAAAAGAAGAGTAAAGGGGAGGTGGTGGTGGTCGTGGTATTGGATTGTTTGTGTGTGTGTGTATATATATGTGTATATATATGTGTGTGTGTGTATGGAAATTGACCACCAGTGTGCTGTAACAGTTCGCCTCGTGCAGGCCTTTGAAGTGGAGCTGTTCAACACTGCCGCCGTCTTTGTTCTTGGTAATTGCCTAAATGATCTCCGCGGAGTGCCGGGCCACGCTACAACCCAGCTATCATCCTCTAGATCAGTTTACTACCCTCAACAAACTGTCTGTTTTCTAACTAAGAGATAATATGAGCTGTACAGGACTCGGATAGTACCTCTAGCTGAGCTAACATACTGTAGCATCCTGGATTTCTGTAGTTTCAATATGGTTTAAAATATGAGCTGTACAGGACTAGGATAGCACAGTCAGAAGAGCTGAATTTATTGTAGTGGTCTCAACATGGCTTTAAATATGAGCTGTACAGGACTAGGATAATAATGCCAGCTGGGTTCACAAACTGTTGCATCCTGGCTCACTTTGTTCTAAATATGGCTTTAGAATAGTACCATCAGCTGAGTTACCTTAGCATCCTGGCTTACTGTGGTCTTAGTATGGCTTTAAATATGAGCTTTACAGGCAAGGCAAGGCAGTACAGAACTAGCACAGTACTGGCAGCTGAGATATCTTAGCATCCTGGCTTTTTGTGGTCTCAATATGGCTCTGAATACAAGCTGTACAGAACTATGGTAGTACTGTCAGCTGAGCTAACATACTGTAGCATCCTGGCTTTCTGTGGTCTCAATATGGCTTTAAATACGAACTATACAGAACTAGGATGGTATCATCAGCTGAGCTTGCATACTGTAGCACCCTGGCTTTTTGTAGTTTCAATTTGGTTTAAAATATGAGCTGTACCAGACTAGGATAGTATCTCCAGCTGGGTTAACAAACAGTTGCATTCTGGCTTTTTGTAGTTTCCATATAGCCCCAAATACGAGCTGTACAGGACTAGGATAGTACCGTCAGCAGAGCTGTATTTATTGTAGTGGTCTCAATATGGCTTTAAATAAGAGCAGTACAGGACTAGGATAATAATGCCAGCTGGGTTAACAAACGGTTGCATCCTGGCTCACTATGTTTTCTTAATATGGCTTTAGAATACTACCAACATATGAGTTACCTTAGCATCCTGGCTTTCTGTGGTCTCAGTATGGCTTTAAATATGATATCCTGTACAGGACCAGGATAGTACTGTTAGCTGAGCTAACATAGCATCCTCTCTTATTTTGGTTTCTATGTCTTTAAATACAAGGTGTACAGGACTCGGATAGTACCGCCAGATGATCTAACATACTGTAGCATCCTGGCTTTCTGTAGTCTCGATATGGCTTTAAATACAAGCTGTACAGGACTAGGATAGTACCGTCAGCAGAGCAGTATTTATTGTAGTGGTCTCAATATGGCTTTGAATATGAGCTGTACAGGACTAGGATAATAATGCCAGCTGGGTTCACAAACGGTTGCATCCTGCCTCACAGTGTCCTCAATATGTCTTTAGGATAGTACCATCAGCTGAATTACCTTAGCATCCTGGCTTACTGTGGTCTTAGTATGGCTTTAAATATGAGCTTTACAGGACTAGAATACTAGTGCCAACTGAATTAACACAGCATCCTGACTTTCTGTAGTCTCAATATAGCTTTAAATACAAGTTGTACAGGACTAGGATAGTATCTCCAGCTGAGCTAACGTACTGTAGCATCCTGGCTTTCTGTAGTCTCAATATAGCTTTAAATACAAGCTGTACAGGACTAGGATAGTACCGTCAGCAGAGCTGTATTTATTGTAGTGGTCTCAATATGGCTTTAAATACGAGCTGTACAGGACTAGGATAGTACCACCAGTTGAGTTAACATTTAACTGTTGCATCCTGACTCACATTCTTTTCAATATAGCTTAAGGATATTACCATCAGGTGAGCTAGCATAGCCTCATCTCTTTTGTGGTCTCAATATAGTTTTAAATGTAAGCTGTACAGGACTAGGATAGTACCACCAGTTGAGTTAACATGTGTACTGTAGCATCCTGACTTTCTGTGGTCTCGATATATCTTAATATATGGTGCACTGAGGAATCTAATCAGCGCTACAAGTTATATTACATTAAACTTAAATATAAAATGTAAATTAACGTTAGCTAGATTAATCCACCTTTCTCTCGTTGTTGCTTGTTGCTATTCATTAGCACTGTAGGATGATTGCCTGCGGGCACGAGCAGCAGAAGAGTGAGTTGAGGGGTTTGGTGCTTTGGGAGGGTGGAGGAAGGGGATGGAGGGTTTGTGTGTGTATAAATGTGTGTGTATGTGTGTGTGTGTGTATGGAAATTGACCACCAGTGTGCTGTAAAGGTTCGCCTCGTGCAGGCCTTTGAAGTGGAGCTGTTCAACACTGCCGCCGTCTTTGTTCTTGGTAATTGCCTAAATGATCTCCGCGGAGTGCCGGGCCACGCTACAACCCAGCTAATCCAGAGCCTGCCCACTGATTTGACGAAGACTTTTCTTTCCTTTTCTGTATGCCAGCCTGTACGCGGCACCCCCACCCACCACGGACTTACCACGCACCCACCCCTCCCCTCCTCATTCTGCCATTCAGTTTTGCCTCTTTATTAGCCTAACTCAGTAGGGGATGTGTAAAATATGGTGCGTTGGGGGGGTGGCCGGGGAGATGGTATGTTTGTTGTTGGGATGATAGCGTGTGTTCTCAGCTTAGCCACATGCTCGTGCCCTCCTCCTCCTCCTCCTCTTCGCTCATCCTCCCTCCTTCCTCACTGTTCTCCATTGATGTGCTAATCGGCGCCGGCCCTGTTTTGCCCATTTGCAAATCAGGGTGGAATAATTAGTCCGGAGCACTTAGAAACAACAATAAAACGCGCCTCTGATCCGGTCTGCGCTTAGCCTTTCTTTGTCGTTTAACCCGCCGCTGGCAATTGGACAAGCCCTGCTGCGGCGGATCCCCCTGCGAGGATGCGGCGGGAGGATGGGGGGGGGTGGAGGGGGTACCCAGGCAGTAGTGCAGGAGCCGTGGAGCAGCACGGGCAGAGTTCAGGAGGCCGTGGAGCATGGAGGATGGAGCAGCGGAGCCCAGAGCGAAAAGTCAGGCCTGGACCCCAGCCTCCAGCTTCCAGCAGCCCGGCGGAACGAAACCCATGCTGGTGTTAAGACTGCTGTTGCCACTCTCTCTCTTTTTCTTTTTCTCTTTCTCTCACGTACTCTCCTTCACTCACACTCCCTCGTTCACCAGCTGAGGCTAGAGGGCCACACGCTACACAGGAGCCGGGGCTAATGCCTGTGCGAGCAGCCTTCTCAGATCCTGCAGGGAAGAAAGGGAGACCCTTCACTCCTGACCAGAGAAACACGGCACCATGGGTCTTTACTCTCAGCCTGACATTCTTGAGTTAAGGCCCAAGACAGCAGGAAACGAGAGAGAGAAAGAAAGAGAGAAAGCAAGTATGGGAGGGGAAGCAGACATACTTAATGTACTGTATATCCCATAGCCATTGATAAAAACTAAAGGCTGAATCCTGTGCGAGTGGCTTACACCATTGTGAGCATTTATATTTGTGCTTTTGTTCACACTGATTTAAATTAACTAGTTTGTGTTCATTAGTTTTTTTTTTTCTCATTAACAAATAGGCTTCCATTTTTTAATAGAACCACTTTCTATCCATCAATCACCAGCCATAAATGCAAAAATTCTTCCAAAATAAGTAGATTATCATATACCAGGCTTGTTTTTATACTGGAAATTGTACTCAACTTCTTCCCAAAAACATCTGAAGCAACTTAAACTTCTGTCATTTTAGCATGGGAGGTTTTTAATGGCTAAATTGGATCAGCCTGGTGGCCAATCTTCATTAATTGCACATTGCACCAGTAAGAGCAATAAGAGTGTGAAGGTTCAATTAGCAGGGTAAGAGCACAGTTCTGCTCAAAATATTACAATGCACACAACATTATGGGTGACATACCAGAGTTCAAAAGAGGACAAATTGCATCTGTGGCCAAGACAGCAAGTCTTTGTGATGTATCTAGAGCCACGGTATCCAGGGTAACGTCACCATACCACCAAGAAGGGTGCACATTGAATTCTGCCGTGATTTGATCAGCCGTGGTTTTATGTTTTTTGGATACAATCCGGGTTAGCACCCGAACATCCCTTTCAGACAGCTTCCTCTTACAGCGTCCACAGTTAATCCTGTTGGATGTGGTTGGTCCTTCTTGGTGGTATGCTGACATTACCTTGGATACCGTGGCTCTTGATGCATCAGAAAGACTTGCTGTCTTGGTCACAGATGCGCCAGCAAGATGTGCACCAACAATTTGTCCTCTTTTGAACTCTGGTATGTCACCAGTAATAATGTTGTGTGCATTGCAGTATTTAGAGCAGAACTGTGCTCTTACCCTGCTAATTGAACCTTTACATTCTTACTAGTGTAATATGCAATTAATGAAGATTGGCCACCAGGCTGCTACAATATAGCCGTGAAACCTAAAATCCCACACTAAAATGACAGGTGTTTTAGGTTTATTGTCCAACCCCTGTATAACGCCTGCCATGCTAACTCCTGCCACAGTAACTCCCGCTACACTAATGCTAGCTCAGTCCCTTCCTGTCCAGGGACAGGGCCAGTGGCAGAGTATCAGGTAGACCAAGGTCCCGTATAAAAGCGGCCTCTATGAATTATAAATCATAGGCCACCGGAGCCAGAGCCTGTGGGATGCTGCGAGAGGGTGAGGGGGCACATGTTCCCGGAACAAAGGAGAGCCGAGGGAGGGGGCGTTTGTGTTTATATGTGTGTGTATGGGTGTGTGTAAGTGTGTGTTGGTTGGGGTGTGTGTAAGTGTGTATTAGAAGACAGGGGGGTGTCATCCGAGGAAAAGGGAGGACGCAGGAAGATGAAGGACAGTGTGCTGAATCTGTTTATGCTTGTGTTTTTGAGCATGCGCAACTTTTTTTTTCTTTTTCTTTATTATCGGTAGGTGAAAGCAGAAGCACCTTTTTGTAAAAGTGATGTTTTCTCCCGAATAAATAGGCTTTTATTCTTTTTCAATGAAACCCTTTTCTATCCATTTATCACCAGCCCAAAATCATCGGTACTCCCAAAATAAATATATCATATTCCACGCTTATTTTATACTGAAATTGTACCAAAAAAATGTAGTTAAACCTATGAACTAGGGCTGCGATGATTAGTCAGTATAATCGACAGTGTCGATTAATTTAATTTGTCGATTAATCGTTCATTTGTAACAGTCCTGCATTACACAAAGTGCTGTGGACAGAAATGCAATTGGAGATGCTTAAATGGCTCTCCAAAAGTGCCCAAACACAACAGATTACATATTCACTCGCTAAATATTAGTACTTTCCACATTTAAACAACATCCAGACATTTAAATACCTTTCAATTCTTGTGTTCAGGTGTCTCTATTGTTTTTAGAGGTTGGGGACACAGCAGAAATAATCGTTGACTAATCGACTAATCGACTAATCGAAAAAATAATCGTCAGATTAGTTGACTACCAAAATAATCATTAGTTATGAACTTTATAGGTGAGTTTCTGTTGCTTTTTTAGCAAAATACGTTGTTCTACCTTCTACAGTTAAAGGAAGAGTAGCTCCATTCACTCACTCGCTAGGACATCCTGTAGCACTTTTACATCATAGGAGAGAAGTGGGTAGGCTTTCCACGATCCAGCATTCAGGTTCATAACTGAGTCGTTCAGTAAACTGAGTTGTTTAGTAAACTGAACTGAGTCGTTCAGTAAACTTAGTCGTTCAGTAAAATTAGTCGTTCAGTAAACTGAGTAATTCAGTGAACTGAGTCGTTCAGTAAACTGAGTCGTTTAGTAAACTGAACTGAGTCGTTCAGTGAACTGAGTCATTCAGTGAACTGAGTCGTTCAGTAAACTGAGTCGTTTAGTAAACTGAACTGAGTCGTTCAGTGAACTGAGTCGTTCAGTAAAATTAGTCGTTCAGTAAACTGAGTAATTCAGTGAACTGAGTCGTTCAGTAAAATTAGTCGTTCAGTAAACTGAGTAATTCAGTGAACTGAGTCGTTCAGTAAACTGAGTCGTTTACTAAACTGAACTGAGTCGTTCAGTAAACTTAGTCGTTCAGTAAAATTAGTCGTTCAGTAAACTGAGTAATTCAGTGAACTGAGTCGTTCAGTAAACTGAGTCGTTTAGTAAACTGAACTGAGTCGTTCAGTGAACTGAGTCGTTCAGTGAACTGAGTCGTTCAGTAAACTGAGTCGTTCAGTAAACTGAGTCGTTCAGTGAACTGAGTAATTCAGTGAACTGAGTCGTTCAGTAAACTGAACTGAGTCGTTCAGTAAACTGAGTCGTTCAGTAAACTGAGTCGTTCAGCAAACTGAGTCGTTCAGCAAACTGAGTCGTTCAGCAAACTGAGTCGTTCAGTAAACTGAGTCGTTCAGTAAACTGAACTGAGTAGTTCATTAAACTGAGTCGTTCAGTAAACTGAGTCGTTCAGCAAACTGAGTCGTTCAGTAAACTGAACTGAGTCGTTCAGCAAACTGAGTCGTTCAGTAAACTGAACTGAGTCGTTCAGTAAACTGAGTCGTTCAGTAAACTGAGTCGTTCATAACTGAGTCGTTCAGCAAACCAAGTTCAGTTCTTTTTTATCTGTTCTTTCTTATTTTTTTCTGTTATTTCTTAGTTTTTATCAGGTATTTCTATAATTAAATTAGTTGTCAGATGACTTCTCTGTGACCTTTTTGGGCTGCTGTTGAGAAATGATATATATAGTAAGAGCTAAAACTCTATAATGTGAGCTAAAGCACTAAAGCTAACACTAAATCTCTATAGTGTGAAATAAAGCACTAAAGCTAATGCTAAATCTCTATAGAGTGAGCTAAAGTACTAAAGCTAATGCTAAATCTCTATAGAGTGAGCTAAAACACTAAAGCTAATGCTAAATCTCTATAATGTGAAATAAAGCACTAAAGCTAACGCTAAATCTCTATAGAGTGAAATAAAGCACTAAAGCTAACGCTAAAAGTCTATAGCATGAGCTAAAGCACTAAAGCTAACACTAAAACTCTATAGTGTGAAACAAAACACTAAAGCTAATGCTAAAAGTCTATAGTGTGAAATAAAGCACTAAAGCTAACGCTAAATCTCTATAGAGTGAAATAAAGCACTAAAGCTAACGCTAAAACTCTATAGCGTGAAATAAAGCACTAAAGCTAATGCTAAATCTCTATAGCGTGAGCTAAAGCACTAAAGCTAACACTAAAACTCTATAGTGTGAAACAAAACACTAAAGCTAACGCTAAAAGTCTATAGTGTGAAATAAAGCACTAAAGCTAATGCTAAATCTCTATAGAGTGAAATAAAGCACTAAAGCTAACGCTAAAACTCTATAGCGTGAAATAAAGCACTAAAGCTAATGCTAAATCTCTATAGAGTGAAATAAAGCACTAAAGCTAACGCTAAAACTCTATAGCGTGAAATAAAGCACTAAAGCTAATGCTAAATCTCTATAGCGTGAGCTAAAGCACTAAAGGTAGGGCTAAAACTCTGAGTGATACTCTATCGGTAGGTGAAAGCGGAGCATCTTTGTGTAAAAGTGATGTTTTCTCGTATTAAAAAGGGAAAGCACACGCGGCACACGCGCTCTGTGTGTCCGTCTGTCTGTGGAGGCCACGCTTTGATGGCGTGTGTATTCAGGTAGAATCTTTTGCAAAACAGATTATTGATTAATCTTCATTCTGTAGGAGAGAGAGACGGGGGAAGAATTTTTACAGATGCGTCTCTAATTATGGTTCAATTCTGGGGACAATAAAGCTGTGGTATTTCAATCTCCCTGAGAAGAAAACGGAGGAGAAATGTTGGGGCCGTGTTTTGCGGTGCTGAAATGTTCAGAGCTGAGATATTTTTGTCTCTGGTGTGTGTGGAAGTGTTTGTAAGAGTGTGTGAGAGTGTGTAAGAGAGACTGTGTGTGTGCATGTTTGTGTGTTTTGAAAGGCAGCCCAGCCCGCTCCTGGCGGAGAGAGTGATTCTACGTGGGAGACGGAGGAGCCGGGGTGGTTCTGCCCGGTCCGGTCCGGTCCGGTTCGGCTGGGCCCGGGTTCGGCAACAGCGGGGGGCTCTCCGCGCGCCTCCCCTCCGGTCAGCGGGGGTCCTCGCAGCGTCCGCGGGATGGATATATAGTTTTTTGGGCGGCCGTGCTGATGAAAGCTTGATTGATATGGTGTCAGGAGCTCTGTGATGGATTAAATTGTGTGTGCAGACGGCTGTGGCCCCGGCCAGTCATGGCTGTTGCTGCCTTTTCCGCGAGCCACCGCCGTGGCAGCTTTAAGAAAATTTGATTTTCGCAGCTCAGAAACACACGGCAGCCCCCTTTTCTCTCCGCTGCCTGACTTCCATTTAGTTTGAGAGTGCACAAGTGATTCTTTATTGGATGAAATCTGCGCTGGATTGGATAAAGTGTTAGAGCGCTGAGCCATCTATCACTATCACTGCCCTGGCTCCGGTTTCGTCTTAAAAGAAAAGAATGAAAGAAAGAAAGAAAAGAAAAGCCCCCCAAAAAGAAAGAAAGAAAAGAAAAATAAAACAGGGTGCAAAAGAAGCCTCAAGGAAATTAAGGGGTGAAAAAAAAAATATATATATATATATATAGAGATAGGGAGAGGAGGCGGAGGCGGATGGCTGTAGGATGTTGACGATTTGGAAATTAACTGGAGCTGGGAGTGGTGGGGGTGTAAAAAAAATATTTAGCTTCGGCTTCTTTTTTCCGTAATTAAGCCAATTTTCGTGGCTGAAAGGCCTTAAACCTTTTCTCCACAGAGCCTAAACCCAACACCACCATAACCCACAACACAGCACTGCTCTGTGACCCTCTTGAGCCACGCTCTACAGCGAGAGCTAAAACTCTATAGCAAGTTCAGTCTTAATATTTTTCATTGTTTATGACGCAGGTGTGTTATCAACTTCCATATTTGGTACTGAAATCCAAAACATATCCAATCAGCAACAATACAATTCATTCTGATCAGCTAGGTTGGAATTTGTAAGACTTTTTTTAATATATAATTTTATTTCTAATTTTTCCCCATTTTCTCCCCAATTTACACGGCCAATTACCCAACCCATTCATCAGGACTCCCCCATCACTAGTTATGCCCCAACACACCAGGAGGGTGAAGACTAGCACATGCTTCCTCTGATACATGTGAAGTCAGCCACCGCTTCTTTTCGAGCTGCTGCTGATGCAGTATTGCCGAGCAGTGGAAAGCGCAGCGACGCGGTTCCAATACATCAGCTCACAGACGCCCTGTTCTGCAGACATCACCCAAGGAGTGATGTGGGGAGAGGGCGCCATCTACTGTACCCACCCAGAGGGAGCAGGGCCAATTTTGTTCCCTCTGAGCGCCGGCAGCTTGATGGCAAAGCTGCATGAGCAGGGGTTCGAACCTGCGACCTCCCGCTCATAGTGGCAGTGCTTTAGACCACTCAGTGCCCAATTTGTATGACTTTTACATCAATCTAACTCAACATTTATCATTAATGCACACTAAGGAGAAGGGGAAATGGACAACAGCATCTTAGTTTTTATGTTATTTCTTAGTTTTTTCTGTTATTTCTGTACTTAATTCAGTTTTCTTGACTGAAAGTCTTCAAACTTGCATAATGAAGGACAGCTCTGTGCCTTTTTTTAAACTGGTCTTGAGCTGCAGTCTATATAACTAGAGCTTAAACTCTATAGCGTGAGCTAAACCACTAAAGCTAAAAAGCAAAGCCTTATGGAGCACCTTTAAAGCTTGGACCCAAAATAAAATGGCCAACTTTCGGATGCTGAAGATTTTAAATTTAACTTAGAAACGGGCTATAAAGCTACATTTTGGTCTGGTTTCATTATTGGACAGTTATTTCTTAGATTATTTTCAGTTATTTTTTAGTTTTTTATCAGTTATTTCTTCGTTTTTTTTCTGTTATTTCTGTGATTAAATCTATTTTTTAGAGGACTGCTCTGTGACCTTTTTGAGCTGGTCTTGAGCCACGGTCTATATAATGAGAGCTAAAACTTTACAGTGTGAGCTAAAGCTCTAAAGCTATAGCTAAAACTCTATAGCGTGAACTAAAGCACTAAAGCTAACGCTAAAATTATAATTGATGATTAATGGAACACCTATAAAGCTTGAACCCAAAATAAAATAAAATGGCCAACTTTAGGATGCTGAGAATTTGAAGTTTAACTTAGAAACGGTCCAAAAAGCAATATTATGGTCTGGTTTCTATTATGTAGCAGTTATTTCTTAGTTTTTATCTGTTATTTCTAAGTTTTTTGTTTTCTTGGATATAAAGTCATCTAACTAACATGGTGGAGAACCCTTTTTGAGCCGCTGTTGAGCCACAGTCTATATAATGAGCTAAAACTCTATAGCGTGAGCTAAAGCACTAAAGCTAAATAAAATGCCCAACTTTAGGATGTTGAAGATTTGAAATTTAACAAAACATAGGGCATAAAGCTCTAGTTTCCAGTTTCTATTAAGTTATTTCAGTTATTTCCTATATTGTATCATTTATTTCTTTTTTTTTATCTGTTATTTCTGTCATTAAATCAGTTTTCTTGGCAGAAAGACAGCTCTGTGCCTTTTTTTTGAACTGGTCTTGATCTGCAGTCTATATACAGAGAGCTAAAACTCTATAGCGTGAGCTAAAGCACTAAACCTAAAACTAAAAGTGATGCTTTGATGCTTGCTGAGGATTTGCAATTTAACTTTTTGGTCTGGTTTTCAATATGTATCAATTATTTCTTGTTTCTTGTTATCTGTTATTTTTGTCGTTAAATCAGTTTTCTTGGCTGAAAGTTTTCTGAGGACGTGGCTGAGGAGTGCTCTGTGCACTTTTTGAGATGGTCTTGAGCCAAAGTCTATATAATGAGAGTTAAAACTCTATAGCGTGAGCTAAAGCACTAAAGCTAATGTTAAAACTCTATAGTGTGAGCTAAAGCACTAAAGCTAATGCTAAAACTCTATAGCGTGAGCTAAAGCACTAAAGCTAATGCTAAAACTCTATAGCGTGAGCTAAAGCACTAAAGCTAATGCTAAAACTCTATAGCGTGAGCTAAAGCACTAAAGCTAATGCTAAAACTCTATAGCGTGAGCTAAAGCACTAAAGCTAATGCTAAAACTCTATAGCGTGCGCTAAAGCACTAAAGCTAATGTTAAAACTCTATAGTGTGAGCTAAAGCACTAAAGCTAATGCTAAAACTCTATAGCGTGAGCTAAAGCACTAAAGCTAACGCTAAAACTCTATAGTTTGAGCTAAAGCACTAAAGCTAATGCTAAAACTCTATAGCGTGAGCTGAAGCACTAAAGCTAATGCTGAAACTCTATAGTGTGAGCTAAAGCACTAAAGCTAATGCTAAAACTCTATAGCATGAGCTAAAGCACTAAAGCTAATGCTAAAACTCTATAGCGTGAGCTAAAGCACTAAAGCTAATGCTAAAACTCTATAGCGTGCGCTAAAGCACTGAAGCTAAAAGTAAAAGTGATGCTTTATCGAGCACTTTTAATGCTTGCTGAGGATTTGAAATGTATTATTTGTTATTTATTTTGTTTTTGTCTGTTATTTATCCGCTCTGTGGCTGTTTTGAGCCGCTGTTGAGCCATGGTCTATAGCGAGAGGTAAAATTGTATAGCGGAAGGTAAAACTATAGCTAAAGCTACTGTAAAACTGTGAGCGATGCTTTGGGGAGCACCTTTAGCGCTTGATCCCGACGCCTGCAGCCATTTCCTGCCTCCACACTCAGATAAACACCCCCCCAGGTCCGAGCAGAGATGGCCTGCTGGCCACAGCAACGTTCAGCGTTTACTCGCTTACACACACTACACTACACTACACTACACACACTTTCTTTCTTTCTCTCTCTCTCACACACTCACACTCGTTTCCTCGCTCGCTCGCTCGTTCGCACACTGCCTCTGTCCTTCAGACAAACCAATTAGCCGCTGATGTTTGTTTGCGCTGATCTGACCGTATCACATCCATCCATTTTTAAACAGAAGGCCTTCTGTCCCCCTCCGTCCCCATTAGTGCTGCGCTCTGAACAGCAAACGGCTTTAGCTCAGGGCAGTGCTGCTGCTGCTGATGTGCTGTGTAGCTTGTTGTAGCCACACACACACACACATTTTACACACACACAAACAGACACACACACACATATGGGCACATATCTAGTTTATGAACATCTTCATCCATGAAAATCCATGAAACAATTATATTGGTGATCAAAGCGCTGCCACTATGAGCAGGAGGTCGCAGGTTCGAATCCCCGCTCATGCAGCTATGGAGCTCATTGAGCAAAATTTGCCCTGCTGCCTCCAGGTGGATAGATGGCGCTCTCTCCCCACATCACTCCTAGGGTGATGTCCGCAGAAAAGGGGGTCTGTGAGCTGATGTATCAGAACCGAGCCGCTGCGCTTTCCTCCAAGCGTCAGCGCTGTGATGCTGCTCGGTAATGCTGCATCAGCAGCAGCTCAAAAAGAGGCAGAGCCTGGCTTCACATGTATCAGAGGAGGCATGTGCTAGTCTTCACCCTCCTGGTGTGTTGGGACATTACTAGTGATAGGGGGAGTCCTAATGAGTGGGTTGGGTAATTGGTTGTGTAAATTGGGAAAAAAACAACAACATAATGATCAGATCCTAAAATATTTAGAAATAATCTTGACTGTTCACAAAAATGCATTTTTTTTTAAAAAAGAAAAAAAAAATCCTGTTTAGCACATTGTAGTACAAACATGTATTTTTGTATTCTACAAAAAGAACATGCCGCTACAAAAAACATACATGCAGTACTAGTCCTACAAGTATATTGGACAATAAATGTTATGAAACCCCTTTGTATTTGAGTCATAATGCTTGTAGGCTCACATGTTCGTAATGAAAATAGCAATTACCTGTTCTCCTCTCTCCAAAAAAAAAAAATAAAATCAGATTCAAATTCGCAAAATGTGTTTTAGTGGGTGAAAATATAGTTTGCAAGTTGTGTCTGACTAGGTGAAAAGTTCTGCCTAAAGGTTTCATTTAATTTCATTAAATGGTTGAGACAGTAGGGTTTTGTCTTTTGGCAATTGAAAAAAAATATATATATTTATATTCATTTTTTTTTATTTACTAGTATATACTTGTATGTTTGAGGGGAGATAAAGCCCTAGATGCGGGGCACTGGAATAAAGAAGAATGCATGATAAATTGGATAAATTTTACTTTTTTAACTTTATTGTAAATATCTCAACTTGATTGTAAGGATTTTTTAATTAAAATTTAATTATCTGAGTATAAAAGAGAGTTTTCACACCTGTAGTTGTAGTTTCTAGTTTCTGTGATCCAGATCAGCTGATGGGTTTGTTTGTTTTTTAATTGGAGAGTTTCTCCCTCTGTTTGGTTTGGTTTCACACAGGCATAAACGTATACTAAACGCACCAAAATGCGCACCAATAAACCATGTGAGCACATCGTCTTCTCTGATTGGTCAGAGATGTCTGGCACGGGAGCGAGAATATAGTAAATATAGTGGGAAGATTCTGTGTTCCAGTATGTATATCTGTATATCTGTGCAGTGTGAAGCCGCTGAAAATTAGCATTTTTAAACACAGTGTTATTAATGGGACGTGCAGAGAATGCTGCACATACCACACTCTTAATGTGTAAACAGCATGGAGCAGCAGCAGAGGCAGCGTTTGTTTAGAGCAGTAAATTATTTATCTAATATATCAGATTAAACTGTGCCTAATCCGCAGTTTAGCTCGATTAAATATAAGTATAAATATAAGTATTTGATAGCTGGGTCAGATTGAGACCAGATTTTATGTTAAAAGCCCAAAACAAATAAATGAATAAAAAGACTCCACAGTGGGAAAAAAAAGGCAGTGATGGTTTATTGTGAGAATTATTTAGAAGCAACTCTTAAAAATGCTATGTACAGCATTTACAACATTTATTTATCTATAATTCATTAAGAAATGAGCTTCGATTTGATATAAATCTGCACAAACCACAGACACGGCCTCTTTCCCACACCCTTAACCCTTTATAAACCCAGGGAAGCCCTCAGAACCTGTAGGCCTGTGGTTGGGTTGTCCTGAGGCAGTCTTACCATTTCCTCCTCCACCATTCACCTCAATAAATTATGACCTTGGTGAACCGAGGAAATGCTGATAGGCCGAAAAATGTTTTATTAAGAGACGCTACAAGCTCTTGCATGAGGTGTCTTTTATAAGTAAAGAAGTAAAAAAAACTTTGAAATGTTGATTATCTTTACTTAATTGGAGTAATTTTTTTTACATTTTTACACAATTATCTGAACTTTCTACTTCTTACATTTTAATAAAAATAGCCTCGTTACTCCTATTTCATTTCAGCTCGTTTTCATTCCGGCTTCTCATCGTTCAATAAAACCCCTATCCTGATAAATCTCTCCATCCAGATCCAACCAGACTTTTGAGAACTGCGACCTGCTTTCCAGCCTGTATGTAGTTCTAACAGTTCTACAAGGACTACAAAACTTGCTATTTGGAGATGGGTAATTCTTTACAGAAGCTAACTAGTAGTGATGGGCACAGCAGCTCTTTTAGATGAACTGAATCATTAGAATCCGTTCACTAAATAGATTTGAATGCAATAAATTGCCCCAAACTGAAATATACATTTTAGTCTGGGGCTTGTAAAAACTTTTACTGATGCTGTATTTTTGTTTTAATATTATTTCATGCTGTGGCTAACAGTGCTACTGGAGCTAACAGTGCTACTCTGTAAACACGCTGTTTTATCAGTTGTAGACACAGAAGAAATGTCTTGTTTCACAATAAAGTAAACATTTCATGCTAAAAGAAACAAATTATTTTTGTGTGCTTTTTACCTTCTGATGGAAAAAGTAGCTTACATGCAGGTGGATTTTCCACTATGTATGTACTATATAACAGTCTAATATAAATATATATATATATATATATATATATATATATATATATATATATGTCACGCCTGCCACAGACTCTGTAGTTCCTTTCTCTGACTCTGCCGTTCCCTTCTATGGACAATCCCCGGTCCGGAACTACACCTCCCAGCATGCACCTGTCAACACCACGCGCTCGGACTCAGCCAGTTTTTTTTAGTTTTAGTATAAATATCAGTCTGTTTGTCTCGCGTGTTGCGAGGTATTTTCCCTGTATTTCCAGCAATATACTGAGCGTTCTTCTTTCGTCTATATTACCCGTGTATGACCTTTGTTTTGTTCTTTTTCGACTACGTTTCTGCCTTACCCTTTTGTTCTGTTTGTTTTGTGATTTTCTGGTTTTTTGAACTCTGCTTCTGTCTTATGGTTTCGTTTTCGTTTTGTGATTCGGCTCTGATGTTTTGGTTGGTTGTTTTTCTGGCTTTGACCCACGCCTGTTATCAGACTACGCTATCAGCTTACGTGCTTTATAATAAAGCCTCGTTTTGTTTTTACCGCGAGCGTCTGACTCCCGTCTGTGGCGTTACAATATATATATATATATTACGACAGTTTACGACAGTGCTGTATACATTTATTAGACTCTACAACTGTAGGGGGAGCCCACGAGCACAAAATCTCAATCCTACCTAGTGGAGCTTTAAACCTTAACACTTATAAACAACCATTCATTTACTGCAGTTTTGCTAAAAACACATCAACGTTCAATACAGTAGACTCTACATTCATATCCCACCGATTTTTTTGTATTTCGTTGGACATGGCAAAAGTCATGGGATACAGTGCTAACATATAGCATGTGAGCGTGTGTCACTTTTGTTTTAAAAGCTGTTTTTATTGGTTTTATTTGAGGGTCACCAAACATTATGTCCTTTACTTAAGTACTTTGTTAATTTACTTAAGTAGAAATGTTGCTTATTTCTAATATAATTTATAATTTATGATTTTCACACACTCATCTGAACTTTCTACTTATATTTAAGAAAAAGTATAAAAAAGTAAAATATGTCATTGCATACTTTATTTCTCTATAATGATACTGCTGAATCACTTTTACACTGAGTTACACTGTGCTGAGCCTGTATTCTGTAGACTCTGTAATCTTCTGGATGAAAATAAAATCTTGTTTTTTTTTATTTTGTTTTTTTTTGAGGACACCATTGAGCTATCCAGATGAATTCCTTATAAACCAAAGAGGAAAAGTAGTATCATAGAAAAGAGCAGGAGGAACAGGATTGGCCACCGGTGACCACATTAATCTTCCTCTGACCACACTTTTTTTTTTTCTTTTTTTTTTTTTTTCGTTTCTTTGCTCCAGCAGCCATTAGGATTATTTCATGTTTATCTTTCAGTGTTAAAAAAAATCTCTTATTCTCATATATATTTATATATATTAGGAAAAGTGAGTGAGGCCCATTCTGTCCTGGTTAACTAAAGAGAGAGATTATATCTAAGGGGTTAGGGCCAGGCTGGCTTTGATAGCTCGCAGACTATCATTAAAGAGTTGCCGGAGCCCTTAGCTAAAAAACCCACTCTCAGTCTCAAACACCTGCCCTGGGATAATGGCGAGTACATTTTTAATGCATCATTTTTTTAATAAGTTCGAAAATTGCCAAGACCTTCCAACAAAGGAAAGTAGCTCGCGCCGGAGCCCCGACAGTAATAATAAAAAGTAAGAAAAGTCTTTTCTCTTTGGCTCCTTTTAAGTTGCCAACATCCAAAGACTGCAGCAAACTAGCAGAAGGGGGGAAAAAATCATTACGTGCTTGTTTCATCTGCCGCTTTCTTCCTGCGTACAGAGGCAGCCGGGCTGATTAAAGGTGACTAAAATCTAAAACCCACTGAGCTGCTGCTGCCTCTCCTTCCTCCTCTCCTCCAACTTTTATTTTTAATGGAGGATCTGCCCTAAGCTCGTTTACTCAGGAACAGACGGATATAAATGTTTTAAATTTTTTCCTCTTTCTCTCTGTTTCTCTCTCTTTCGAAAAAAAAAAGGGAAGAGGGAATGGAAGGAGGAAAGGACGGGTAATCGGAGAAAGATTTTAATCTTAATAATTCATAATGCGTTCCCCCTATTCCTCCCCTCTCTCTCTCTCTATCTATCCCCCTCCTCCCCTCCGCTCCTCCTCCTCTCCGCTCCCCTGTTCTGACTGGCGTTTGATGAAGACGCGGGCAGGCTGAGCGCGGGCGGTGGGTAGGTGGGTAGGCGGGTGTTGAGGCGGTGGGTCTGTAGGTAAATGCGTCAGGCCCGGCCGCTCCGTTAGATGGCCGGCTGATAAGGGCGGGCGGTCGCAGGGCAGGAGCCCCAAACAGTATTACGCTGCAGGAGCGATTGCCACCGCAGACACAAACAAGGTTAGTGTGGCGCGAGAGGCCCGAGGGAGGGGGAGGCGAGAGGCCGGCGTATATCTGACCAGATCACACAGCGATTGTGAGCTACACGGCCAGGGGAAAGGGCGGATTTGAATTTAAAGCGTGTGGGTAGCCTCTGTGAGTGCCTCACATACAGCACAGGCCAAAAATTTGGACACACCTTCTCTTTTTCAATGCGTTTTCTTTATTTTCATGACTATTTACATTGTAGATTCTCACTGAAGCATCAAAACTATGAATGAACACATGTGGAGTTTTATGTACTTAACAAAAAAATTATATTCTAGTTTATTCAAAATAGCCACCCTTTGCTCTGATTACTGCTTTGCACACTCTTGGCATCATTCTCTCAATGAGCTTCTCTCAAGAGGTGGTCACCTGAAATGAAAAGTTTTCCAACAGTCTTGAAGGAAAGAAGGAGTTCCCAGAGGTGTTTATTAGCACTTGTTGCTCCTTTGCCTTCTTCACTCTGTGCTCCAGCTCACCCCAAACCATCTGGATTGGGTTCAGGCACTCAACTGTTATAGAGTACAGCGTTATACAGGAGTGAGTTTCAGTTTAGTTCTCCAGCAACGAGACTGCAGCAGTATTAGCATTAGCCGCTAACCGCGCTAAGCACTAGCTATTTTACTTTCAATTTCATTCAGCGGTGAGTATTATCTTCACGGTTCACATTCACTGTAAATGTAAGTGATCTGTATCTGTGTGTAATGTGAACAAATCTGTTCCTGAAACACCGTCTCACATGCTCACATTGATACCTGTATAAATGTATCCTTCTTCAACAACAACGGAAAACCTCATATTAGAGAGACGAGAGACTCGTAGCTTTATAAAGGGAAATGGATGAGTTAGCGGCTCATATGTGGAGCATCTTTTGCTGGAGTGGAGAGACAGTAAACAGCTGCTCTGAAGTTCATGCTCAGGTCGAGGAGGAGAAAAAGGACAGGTGGTTTGCTTTTGCTGTTTTTTGCAGCTATAGCTGCACAGCTGCACCAACAGATGCAGTGTGGGTACGAGGGAGAAGCACAGCATTCTCAGAGGAAATCGCCAGATCCTCAGCTCTGATACATCAGTTAACAGATGCCTGTGCTGACCAACATCACACTAAGAGTCATATAATACTACTACTACTACTACTAATAATAATACTACTACTAATAATAATAATAATAATAAAATTACCCTGAAATATGGTCATATTATTTTAGGGGCCATATAGTAGTCAGGGTACAACTTTTTGTATATATGATTACATATCTTCCCAGAATCATATATATGTCCTGCATATATGGAGTACATTATTAGTATCATGGCATTGGAACATTGATTTTGACTATTATAATCTAATGACGTTTTAATTTAGGGGTGTGCCTTATCATATCATATAGCATGAAACATCTGGCCCATGAACATATCTGGCCCGTTTGAACTATAATAAACGAAAATGAAAAAAATAAATAAAATGCTTCTCTGGTGAGCTTTTGTTTACAAACCCACCCCCCCCCCCACCCCCCCCCCCCCCCCCCACCCCCACCCCCCCCCCCACCCCCCGTCTCTCTCTCTCTCTCTCTGTCGCACTCGGCGCGACTTTAGTTTCTGAACGTTCTCGTTTTTCCGCCTGTTCTTGGGCTCTCTATCTACTTAAGGTTTTTCCCCGGTTGTGTCCCAATTCACTAGCCGGGGCAGGGGTTATTGTATTGGACCGCAAGCCTTACGACACGAGTTCGATCCCACATGAGGAGCGGTGTGTTTATTTATTTATTTATTTTTTTTCTTTCTTCTTGTATTAAACTGCTTTGAGATCAACTATTCTGCAGTTGGGTTCAACAACCCTCTGGGCTGGAGAGCTTAGAAGTCTGTAGCTCTTACACATCCCATTACACTTCATTTTCCTGAACAGATTTCTTTTTTTGTGTGTGTGTGACACGCCACGTAATGGCTTTTTTATTTTTTATTTTTTTGCAATAGTGTATCATTGAAATGTTTTTTTTTGTTTGTTTGTTTTGTTTCATTGAATGTTTAGTCATATCGCCAAGAATATAGTTATCACAAAAATACCCTGAAAATATTGTGATATTATCTTAGGGCCATATTTGTCACCCTAACTGTCCACCAATATTTGAATGAGTGGCGACATACTGTAGGAGGAGTTCTATTTTTATTTTTTGTAATTGGTATCTATCGGTAGATATGTATCACCCAGCACCAGTGTGTGTGTGTGTGTGTGTGTGATGCACGTGTGTATTGTAAAAGAAGAACGTTTCCTCTGTGTAGAATGTGGCGAAGTTGCGCTGCGTGATCATGGGAACCCCCGTCGCTTCACTCCGGATAACATTTGCTCGGAAACTGAAACTGTAATTGGCAGCAGTATCATTGGCATTATTACATAGATCAATGTAGCTTCTCCCCTTCTTCAATCAATCTCCAATCCTCTCAGTGCCGGCAGCGGCCACATATTCAAAAACGCAGCTCGCTAAATGTCAAACTTAAGTATAATGGCATCCTCTCCTCTTTTCTCCCCTGTTTAAATGGCCCTATTTTGCCTGTGAGCACGTTAAAGTGCATGTTTGGTGGGTGAGATGATGACAGGGAGAGAGAGAGAGAGAGAGAGAGAGAGAGAGAGAGAGAGAATGAGCGAGAGGGGGGTGGATATCAGGTGAGAGGAAATGAGATATAGATGGAAATGATGGAGCTGTGTGATCAGTTGTGGAATCCAGTGGGTTTCTATTCCTGGTCCTGAATGTTTTTCCTGCTCCAACACACTGGGCTTAGTAGTATTAGTGCATCTCAAAAAATTAGAATTAGAATTAGAATATTTTCAGTTCAAAATGTGAAACTCATATACATTTATTATATAGATGTATTTATTACACACAGAGTGATCTATTTTAAGCATTTATTTATTTTACTGTTGATGATTATGGCTTACAGCCAATGAAAACCCAAAAATCAGTGTCTCAGAAAATTACAATATTATATACAGTAAGACCAATCGGTACTTTTGGCAGTACTTTGGGCATTGTGCCTGACTTGGACTTGATAATAAAACACAGTGGATCAACACCAGCAGATGTTGCACATGTTTCTCCAAACCATCACTGATCATCAGTAAATTTTACATTTCATTTGTAAATCAAGGGAGCAGAGTCTGGAGGAAGAGTGGAGAGACACACAGTCCAAACTGCTCGAGGTCTAGTGTGAAGTTTCCACCAATCAGTGATGGTTTGGAGAGTCATGTCTGTCATCTGCTGGTGTTGATCCACTGTGTTTTATTATCAAGTCTAAAGTCAGTGCAGTTTTGTTTTCCCACAAAATCTTACAGCACTTCATGCTTCCCTCTGCTACTGACAACTTTTATGAAGATGCAGATTTCATTTTCCAGCAGGATTTGGCACACTGCCCACACTGCTTACCAAAAGTACCAGTTGGTCTTATATAATATTCTAATTTTCTGAGACACAGATTTTTGTTTTTTCATTGTCTGTAAGCCATAATCATCAAAAATAAAAGAAATAAACACTTAAAATAGATTACTCTGTGTGTTTAATACACCTATATAAAATAAGTTTCACATTTTGAACTGAATTACTGAAATGAAGTAGCATTTCAATGATATTCCTTTTTTTTTGAGATACACTAGTATTTAATATTGATAAGTGTCATAAAATAATTGATTATAATCAAATGTCCACAGAATATACTCAGACACAATGCAAACAGTAAATGAGGAGCTTCTCAAATCTAACAAAAGTAGAAAACCTGGTAGATAAAGATGCACATACAGCTAAAGTAATTTACTGTAACGCTGTGTGAAGGACTGGACGAGGAGAGCGGACGCTAACGCAAGTATCATTTATTAAAGAACAGAAAACAAAACATAAAACAAACAGAAACAGGAGAAACAGGAGACTAACTGACAGACAGGATTAAACACAGCCGTGACAGACGTATAAACGCACAAGAACCGACAGAAACACTAATGACAAAGATCCTTAAATATACACACAAGGCGGGAAGGAGAACAGGTAACACCTGGGGACTGACTAATGAGGGGCGGAGCTACAAATGGACACAGGTGAGTGGAAAAACACTGACAGAACACAGGGGCACGGGTCACGTGGGACAACACAGGCACGAGGACAGACAGGAAACAGGGCCAGGCGTGACAGAAGCCTCCCCCTAAACGCGCAGCTCCCGAGGCGCGTAAAAACGAACCCCGGGGGCTGGCGGCGGGGAGAGGCCGGGGAAAACACGCGACGAAACCGGGGACTGAAACGGAGACAGGACAGAGGACAGAGACTGGACGAAAGACTGAGACTGGACGGGAGCCTGAGACTGGACGGGGAACTGGACAGGAGACTGAGACTGGACGGGGAACTGGACAGGAGACTGAGACTGGACGGGGAACTGGACAGGAGACTGAGACTGGACGGGGAACTGGACAGGAGACTGAGACTGGACAGGGTTCTGGACACTAGACAGGGATGCAGACAGGACAGGACTGGACAGGGGAACAGGGACAAAAACATTAACTGGGACAGAAACTAGCACAGTGACGGGGACAGGAACTGAGACACAACTGGAAACGAGTACTGGGACGCAGACAGAAACTGGAACTAAAACAGGAACAGACACAGGTACAAACACAAACATAGACGGAAGCCCAGGGCTGGGAAAAGTCAATGTCTGAGGGGCCAGTCTGGGCAGAGTTCGAGGGGCTGGAGCAGGAGACCTCACTGGCTTAGGGACACAGGGCCTAGGGCCAAACTTTGGTCTCGAAGCAGGTACAGAGTCAGAGGCGGACGGAGCCGCGGGTACAGGGTCAGGGACAGTGGGTACCACATTGGTGGCAGGCACTGCTGGTGCTGAAGCAGACACGGAGGCTTGAACAGCTGGAGCAGACACGGAGACTGGAGCAGCCTGAGCAGGCGCGGCGGGTGCAGCTTGAGCAGGCGCGGCGGGTGCAGCTTGAGCAGGCGCGGCGGGTGCAGCTTGAGCAGGCGCAGCGGGTGCAGCTTGAGCAGGCGCGGCGGGTGCAGCTTGAGCAGGCGCGGCGGGTGCAGCTTGGGCAGGCGCGGCGGGTGCAGCTTGGGCAGGCGCGGCGGGTGCAGCTTGAGCAGGCGCGGCGGGTGCAGCTTGAGCAGGCGCGGCGGGTGCAGCTTGAGCAGGCGCGGCGGGTGCAGCTTGAGCAGGCGCGGCGGCCGCTAACAGGACTGGAGCAGTAGGCGAGGCTGTAAAGACCGGACCGGAGCTTGCTTCTGGATCAGGATTCGCAGAGCTGGAATCCGGCCGGGCTGGAGAGCTGGAAGTAGGTGGAGCTTGAGAGCGCGGTGGAGCTAGCAGGCTAGCTAGCTTAGCCGGAGCTTCAGAGAGCGGCTTCTCGGAGCGCGGATGAGCCACGGGAATCACACAGCGTAGCGTCCCATCCGCTGGCTTCACGGAGTACGCCGTCTCAGCCGGGAGAGTCAAGGAGCGCGGATGAGCCACGGGAGTCACGGAGCGTGGCTTCCCATCCACGGGCCTCACAGAGCGCGGCGTGGAAACAGGAGGCGGCCAGTAAACAGGTGCGGGATCAGGCAGCGGAAGGCGGGTTGGTGCGGGGAAAGGCTCCTCGTCCTCGGAGCTGCTGGGAGCACAGCCAAGAAAGTCCCACGGCTCCCGGGTAGCCTGGCCTCCTCTGTAAAGAGTACCGAGGCTAACCGCACCAACCCGTATCGCCCCCCCAAAATTTTCTCCGCTCCGGAAATCTTCCACCGGTGAAAGGGAGCGCTGAGAGCGCCGCCGCCCACCTCTTCTCCTCCGGCGCCGGGAAGTGGAGGAGTTTTCAGCCGCATACTCCTCCTGAACGCCGCGAGAGAAGGGAGTGGGTCGGATAGCCAGCCTGGATCCAAAAAAAGGATTACTTGCAGCGTCCATATTTTTGGTCGGTTCTTCTGTAACGCTGTGTGAAGGACTGGACGAGGAGAGCGGACGCTAACGCAAGTATCATTTATTAAAGAACAGAAAACAAAACATAAAACAAACAGAAACAGGAGAAACAGGAGACTAACTGACAGACAGGATTAAACACAGCCGTGACAGACGTATAAACGCACAAGAACCGACAGAAACACTAATGACAAAGATCCTTAAATATACACACAAGGCGGGAAGGAGAACAGGTAACACCTGGGGACTGACTAATGAGGGGCGGAGCTACAAATGGACACAGGTGAGTGGAAAAACACTGACAGAACACAGGGGCACGGGTCACGTGGGACAACACAGGCACGAGGACAGACAGGAAACAGGGCCAGGCGTGACATTTACATTATGAAGAAAAATATATGGAATTATATAATACACAAAAAAGTGTTAAACAAACCAGAATATGTTTTATATTTTACATTCTTCAAAGTAGCACATCTTGTTTGGATTTTCTCAGTCAGCTTTATGAGGTAGAGTCACCTGGAATTCAAGCTTTCAGTTAACAGCTGTGTTGAACTCATCAAGAGTTAATTACTTGAATTTCTTGTCTCTTAATAAAGTGTTTGAGAGCATCAGTTAAGTAAAGTAGTGAAGAGGTAGAGTTACAGGTATACAGTGAATAGTGAATATTTGAGTAATGTTCTAATCCAGATTATGAGAAGCAAAAACTACACAACTACGTAAAGACAATCCGATACATGGTGGAACTGGCACTCATCAGGACTGCACCATGAAATGAAGGGCGAGAGTTTCCTCTGTTGTACAGGATAAGTTCATTAGAGTTACCAGCCTCAGAAACCAACCAGCAAGTTAACAGCTCCCCAGATAAGAGCTCTTAAATGCTTTTTCACTGAGTATTTTAGTTTTTTTTTTTTAGAATTGATAGAATTAATAGAATTGATAAAATAGCTTTTACTCAGCAGCTCACTGCTGCTGTTTAAGCTCATCACCTTCACCAACAGGTTGCTATTCAGGAGGAGGCTCTGGCCTTTTGTTAGTTAGGGGTCAGGGGTCAGCAGGGGTCTCCTCTCACCCCCTCCTCCACTCTACTGCCCCCCATCCCCCTCCGCCCGGCCCCCCTCCCATCTGGACTGCAACTAGGAGTCAAGTTCAGCACTGGGGTCTGGCCTGGTCCGTCTGGACGCCACGGCCATATGGGTGCATCTGCATACAGCAGGGGGGGAACAGCTGATTCAGCCCAGGCTGGGTTCACTTCGCTCGGGTCTCGGTGGTCTCGGGAGTGGGAGGGGGGGCGTGTAGTGGAGTGGAGTGGAGGGCAGCTTCAGGGTGAGTTTCAAAAAATGTGATTTCTCCAAGCGAGGCCGAGCAGGACGGCCGATCCTTTTATACGTGTGCCATGCGACGCAAATCGATTTCCAAATCAACTTCGGCGGCGAAATAACCCAATTGGTTTGGTTTGTGTTTATTTTTGCATCGTTATTTTTTTATGATGGTGCCAAAAATATCCAAAAAAAAAAACAAAAAAAAAAAAATGCAAGCTCCTAGGATATGAAAATGAGTGACAATTATACTGTATATTAAAGGAAAGGAAAGCAGACGCCTTTGAAAAGTACTATACAGCAATTTTTCATTTTTCCACATTAACTTAAGAGCTCTCACACTCTCCAAAAAACAGTCTATGTTCCCTTTTGGAGCTGTCAGAACTGAAGTCTGTCATAATAATTATTAAATTACAATTACAATTACAATTACAGTTATTGACATGTCGTATTACGATAATATATAATTTAAGCATAATTAATTTTAGGACAATTTACCATCCAAAAACACAGTTTAGACTGGACACTGTGGTTGTATATTAGATTTTTTTTATTTTCTAAATAGGATATTTACACATTTTATTTAGGCATTGCATTCTGTTGCCAGAATATGCATAGTAATTATACGTGTACTGCTTTCTAGAAATAATATGAACAAAAATACTTGAATATGAATATGAAGTAAGCCTGCTGTGTAGCCCAGAATTAGGCTACACAGCTATTTTTTTGTCTGGGAAACTATCCTATAGTGTACATGATGCAATAATTCAAATGGCAATGGTTTAAAATGTATCACAATAATTCTGGGATAATACATCATTCAAAAATATCAAAACATTTATTAGGCTGGAAGAAATTAACTGACACTTTTTTGTGTATTATATTTATGGGTTCTGTTTATTTAAAATATTTACACATTTTCAAGTCTGAATTTTCTTAATAATTAAAGGTTTTCTGCTTTTTAGTAGTTATATGCTCACAAATACTTGAGACATATAGAGTTTGTTTCTAGAACATGGATTAAACTTAGTCCTAGGCCCAATTTTCCTTTAATAGTAAATCTTCATTCAAAATTATGCAATCATGCAATCCAGAATTAAACTTCCTAGACTAAAATCTCTGTCTAGGAAATTATCCCATACTGCAATGTATCACTTGAAAAGACTGTTGAGACTGCAAATGATTTTTTTGTTGATTTGTTTAATAATTAAATGTTTAAATTATCACAAGCCATCAAACCAAGCTGAACTGCTTGAATTTTTTGCATCAGGAGTAAAGGCGTAAAGTTAAACAAAAGCAGTGTGGAAGACTGGTGGAGGAGAACATGATGCCAAGTTGCGTGAAAACTGAGATCAAAAAACAGGGTTATTGCACCAAATATTGATTTCTGAACTCTTCTGAAACTTTATGCATATGAACTTGTTTTCTTTGTATTATTTGAGATCTGGAAGCTTTCATTTTTTATGGTTATTTCAGCCAAATAAATGCTGTAAATGACAATATTTATGTGGAATTTGGAAGAAATGTTGTCTGTAGTTTATAGAATAAAACAACAATGTTCATTTTACTCAAACATAAACCTATAAATAGCAAAATCAGAGAAACTGATTCAAAAATCAAGAAAAATAACTTAAATGTCTTAAAATGACTAATAAAATCAGTCACAATTATTTCCATGACAGTATATCGTCCAATATGATTGGTTGGACTGGAAGAGACTGTAAATCTGAGTCCAAATGATTCCTCTTTTATTTAATTCCCTCCATTCCCGTCGCTCCCATCCTCCAGCCACTTTGATGGTCATTATCAGATTATAAAGATGCGAGAGGGCGGCGCTGGGCCGGAGATGCTCGGTCTTGATGTGAGCGAGCCGTTGCTCCCGGGGACCATTAGGAGGGTCTGGCTCTGCCCGAAGGTGCCAGAGGGCAGTTGGTGGGGCGCTGCTGCGGCGCTGTCCGGACGCGGGTCCTCTGTTATTGTGTATTGTCTGTCCGGCCGGGCGGGCGGTCCCTCGCTCTGCTCCCGCTCCAGACTCCTGACCCCGCGTTATTATTTCCCCCTTTCCCCCGGACCGCCAGCCGGCGTTACAACACGCGGCAGATGCTGAGGGGCTGCCCGGGAATGAATGCTAATGGTATTCTGCTGCTGGGATACCAAATCATTTTCACAGTCCCCCTCACCAAATACATTTTGGAATATATTCCGCATCCGAATGTGGGGAGATGGAAAATCTATCTCTGTTATTTCTTTACTTATTTATTTATTTATTTATTTGGGAAGGGGTGCATTTTTTTCTTTTTTTTGTACATCTATTTATTTATTTATATATTTAAAGCCCATTTACTAAATAAATATATATATGTATATATATATATATATATATATATATATATATATATATATATATATATATATATGTGAATATATATGTGAATATATATGTATATGTGGATGTATTTGATTTTTTTATATATTTTTTTTACCTGTAGAGGAATATAATGTGGTCTCTGAAATGATTTTATGACTACGGGTCAGTCTGTGAGACTGTGTGTGTGTGTGACTGTAAGTGTATAAATGTATGTGTTTGAAAATTTGTTTGTGTGTGTATGTGTGTGTGTGAGACTGTTAGTGTATATGTGTATGTGCTCTTATATTTGTGTGTGTGTGACTATGTGTGTACTTGTTTGTGAGAGACTGTAAGTGTATAAGTGTATGTGTTTGAATATATGTGTGTGTGCGTGTGTGAGACATATGTGTGTGTGTGTTCCAATATTCGTGTGTGTGTATGTGTGTGTCTTTCAATATATATGTGTGTATGTGTGTAAGTGTGTTTCAATATATGTGTGTGTGTGTATAAGTGTGTGTTTGAATATGTGTGCGTGCTATATACCTTAAGTGTATAAGTGTATGTGTTCCTATATTCGTGTATGTGTGTGTGTGTGTTTCAATATATATATGTGTGTGTGTGTCTGTGTGTCTGTGTGTGTTTCAATATATATGTGTGTGTTTGTGTGTGTGTGTGTGTGTGTGTGAGTGTGTGTTTCAATATATGTGTGTGTGTATAAGTGTGTGTGAGTGTGTGTTTGAATATGTGTGCGTGCTATATACCTTAAATGTGTGTGTGTGTGACTGTAAATGTATAAGTGTATGTGTTCCAATATTTGTGTATGTGTGTGTGTGTGTTTCAATATATATATATATATTGTGTGTGTGTGTGTGTGTGTGTGTGTGTGTGTGTGTGTGTGTGTGTGTGTGTGTGTGAGACCAGTCGCACATGGATCAGTCATGGTGTCACAGTGGCAATGACTCTAACTCCCCTCTCTCTCTCTCTGTTTCTCTCTCTCTCTGTTTCTCTCTCTCTCTGTTTCTCTCTCTCTCTGTTTCTCTCTCTCTCTCTCTCTCTCTCTCTCTTTCTCTCCTCTCCCCCCCTGGCTGTTAGTTGGGTCAGGGAGAAGCTGGACCACACGTTCTGCTGTCGGATATCTGCTGGAGTTGGTGGTGAGGATGCGCTGATAGCGGTGGAGGGAAGAAGCTCAGGTACGGCCTTTATTGTCTCTGCAGCCTGGCGCTGCCCTGGAGTGCCACCTGTACTGCTGTGATTGATCTGTGCGCACACACACTCACACACACACACACACACACACACACACACACACACACTCACACTGAACACGTGTGCACACACTCACTCACACACACACTCACTCACTTACTCTCTCTCTCTGTCACACACACACACACACATATATATATATATATATATATATATAGACTCCCACACACACACACACACACACACACACACACACACTTATACTCAGAGCGAACTCACCTTTGCCAACTCAGTCCTGACTTGCATTATGACACTTTTGACTGATATTTTGACATTTTTGGCTGTTTTGACATTTGCTGCTGCTGCTGGTGCATTATTGCCATATTTCTTCTAATATTGACTTTATTAACTTTAACTTTTTTTTAAACCTGAATGGCTGCAATGACAAGTGAGGATCAGAAAATGTAAATGTATGACTTATTATTGTATATTTATGATTATTTATTATTATTATTATTGAACACTTTTTTGTAGGCGTCCCTTTTTTGTGGCTTTGTGGCTCTTTTCTCAATGCAGAAAGGTTATATCTGAGATCTATTTTGCATATTTATGGCAGTTTTATCCTATAAAAGTTGTTGATGTCTTTCATAAGTATGGAAAAAATAACAACAAAAGGAAAGTGAAGGACTGTCCTGCTGTTACAACTTTTATTTGAAGTTTTTTTTTTTATTAGAGTTTTTAAGCTTGCTTCTAAATATCAATGCATATTGAAGTTGTGCATTGATATTGTGCTTTGCAATAGTGTATTAGTTCTAAAAATAGTGCAATAGTGTATTAGTTAAAAATCATGTATATATTTTTTTATTTTATATATTTTTTATTTTATTGTTGGACAACGTGAGTGTTTTATTCTTTTTTCCTCCTCATGCTTCCATAAAGAACTGATCAGTACAGTGATTTATCAGTCTACTCATGCTTTAGTAGAGTTCAGTAGCACTGAGATAAATAACTGATCAGTACAGGGATTTATCAGTCTACTCATGCTTTAGTAGAGTTTAGTAGCACTGACCCCATGTCTTTCAGTACTGTAGAAAATATTTTGAGTATATTAATTACTTTTTTTGTTGTTAGTAGGGGTGTATGGACATATCGATATTTCCGCTATAAGTATCATAATATTCTGCATTACTGTATAAATTGTAAAGATTGGTGTCAGACAGTGGTTCATTCTGTGTTGTGTTTAAGCCCCGCCCACTAGATAGCCCCCACCCACTATGAACTCTAATATTAGATTCCACCGTTCTGACTGGACAATAAAAACAAAAAATAACCTTTTTCTTTTACTTTTACTTATGAGTTTGCTCATAGTAGCACAATATATATATTGCAATATCTCAATCTATAACTCCTGTATTAAAGTAAATAAGAGTCTACACCTGGATTTAAGTAAGTAAATGATGTGGGGTTGGTTGATGCTGCAGTTGGTCTGCAGGTTTAGGTTCAGCAACAGTATGAAGTGCTGAAAAAATGAGGTAATCTGACTACCTGAATTTACTGAATATAGACCAGGTTATTCCACCAATGGATTTTTTCTTTATATTCCAAGATGAACAATGTCAGGATTCATGGTGCTGGAATTGTGAAAGAGTTCAGGGTTCAGGGAGCATGAGATCACCATCATTTTCACACATGGATTGAGAGAGAGTTCACCACAGAGTCCAGACCTTAACCTCATTGAGAATCTTTGGGATGTTCTGGATGGAGAAGAGAGGCTTTGTGCAGTGGTCAGACTCTACCATCATCAATGCTGCTGCAAGATCTTGGTGAAAAATGAATCCAGAAACACTGGATTCAAATATGAAATCTTGTGACATTGCAGAAGATTTTAACAATGCCACAGTGAATTCGTGAAAATGCAGTGAAAGGCGGCCCAACCAAATATTACCTTTTTTTGGTGACATTTTTTCCCCCAGTATAGAATGGCGAAGTTGAAGTTCTTGCAATATTCACAGCATATGTGTTACTAAAGTGGATAAAATACTCCTAAATAAGTCAATAGCAATAATTCTACTTTTTTTTTTCTTTTTTTTTTTTTTTACAAAAAGTAATAGCAGCCCCCTTTACATGCAGCTTTTATAGTAAACACTGTTTAAACATAACCTCCTTATATTTTAGTTAGTTAAATACTGTATAAAGAAAAGTGTAAAATATGTAAATCACTGCAACATATAATAGGTATTTACAATATATAATAGGTATAATAGGTATTTGTGAACAAACAACTATGTACTGAGTTTCACTATGGCAGCTTATATATTATGTAAAGATTTAAATATAAAAAATATGTTAAAAAAATAAAACAGTAATTTGATTAATCAAGTTAATTGTACAATGCTTGTACAATGACTTGTGGTGTGCCAGTGTGTCTATATATAGTATGGTATATATATATATATGTGTGCATCTCAAAAAATTAGAATGCCGTTGAAAAGTTACTTTATTTATTATTATAGTAATTTAGTTCAAAATGTGAAACTCATACATTATATAGATGGATTACACACAAAGTGATGTATTTATTTATTTAAATGTTTATTTATTTTATTGTTGATGAATGATTATGGCTTATAGTCAATGGAAATCCAAAAATCAGTGTCTCAAAAAATTTGAATCGAATTCAAATTCAAGACCAGTTGGTACTTTTGGCAGTGTGGGAAGTGTGCCAACTAAGTCCTGCTGGAAAATGAAATCTGCATCTCCATAAAAGTTTAAAGGCAGAGGGAAGCATGAAGTGCTGTAAAATTTTCTGGGAAAACAAAACTGCACTGACTTTGGAGTTGATATAGCTAGGGCTGCAACGATTAGTCGATATAATCGACAATGTCGATTATTTAAATTTGTTGACTACAAATTTCATTGTCTACTATTGGTTTATTTTTAGCAGTACCCCATTACTCAATGTGCTGGGGACAGAACTTAGTCTGCGTCTCCAAAAGTGCCCAAACACAACAGATTACATATTTAATCACTATATCCTAGTCTACAAACTAGCTTTGGATATCTTAAGTAACTTTGAAGCACTGTTGTAAGTCGCTCTGGATAAGGGCGTCTGCTAAATACCATAAATGTAAATGTAAATATCAGTACTTTTAACATTTAAACAACATCTAGACATTTAAATGCCTTTTAAATCTCATGTTCTGCAGTTTCTATTGATTTAAAAGAGAACATTGGAGAACATTAAAAAAATAATCTTTGGCTAATCGACTAATCGAAAAAAAAATAAAAAAATTAGTCGAGTAGCAAAATAATCATTAGTTGCAGCCCTAGATATAACACATTGCTTTGAGTTGGATTGGTAGTTTTTTTGGAGTTGACACTTTCCTTTTTCTTTCTTTTTTTTCGTGTAAATGCCACACATAACGTATTTTCTTCTTCTTCTTTCCACAAGTGTCCTCCTGAGGATGCTATTTGCTACAGAAATGTACAGATTGAGGACTAATTGCAAGTGTAGAAGGGTAGAAGGTTGCGTTTTGTAAAAAGTCTCCGTCCGCTGGCCTTTCTGAACTACCGCTGGGCCTGTCCGGCTCGGGCCTCGTGGTGTTGCATTGTAATTTGCCTGTAACCGCATTAGACTTCCATTTAGGGCCAGGGGCCGAGACGGGTGAGGGGGGAACCGGGCAAGGACATTGTTTTAAACTTAATTCACGTGTACGCAGACCCGGGCCCAAGAGGTTAATGGCTAACAAATTAACCCCTCCGGCATTATCTTACAAACAGCCCGCAGCATATGATAACCTATAATCAATATCAGCAATTACGTGTCAGGCGGCGGCTCGTGTCGCTGACCCGCCGCCCATGAAGAGGGTCTCTCCGGAAAGAGGATCTCTCGCTCTGGCCTCGCAGAGAGACCCTAATGATGTCATTACCAGGATTTAGGAAAGAACACACACACCTGGGACCACCTCTCTCCCAACGAGGGGCTCAGTCCCAAGCTCTCCATATACAGCTCTGTAAAAAATCTGAAATGAAGAGAGCACTTCAGTTTCTGAATCAGTTTCTCTGATTTTGCTATTTATAGGTATATATTTAAAGAGTAAAATGAACATTCTTGTTTTATTCTATAAACTATAGTATAACAATATTTCTTAACATTTCCCAAATTCAAAATAAAAATATTGTCATTTAAAGCATTTATTTGCAAAAAAAATGGGTCAAATAATACAAAGAAAACACAAGTTCATATTCATAAAGATTTAAGAGTTCAGAAATCAATATTTAGTGGAATAACCCTGGAGGTTTTTAATCACAGTAATTTTCATGCATCTCGGCATCATGTTCTCCTCCACCAGTCTTACACACTGCTTTTGGATAACTTTATGCTATATCACTCCTGGTGCAAAAATTCATTCAAGTAGTTCAGTTTGGTTTGATGGCTTGTGATCATCCATCTTCCTCTTGATGATTATATTCCAGAGGTTTTCAATTTGGTAAAATAAGAATAAAGGAACTGATCATTTTTTTGTGGTTTCTTATATATGATTGACATCAGGTCTTGTGGCTGGATGTGTAGCATCATTTATTGTTCCTGTCTTAATTTTTGAGTTTAGTGTTTATTGTTTAGCTAAGTGGACAATCTAAGTCTAAGACCCAATCCCATTTCACCCCTTGGCCCTGCCCTTTACTCCTTACCCCTATCCCTCTGTTTTGAGTGTGCACGCCAAATGGTAGGGAGTGTCCTGATTCTCGTGAGGTTGGAGGAGTAGGTTAGGGGACCCACAAGTTTTTAAGTATTTTCTTTGTTAAAAGTGAGGATTAGCTCTATATCACCATAGTTTAATGTGTAGTTTCAAAGTTTTATGGCCAAATTCTTCAACAAAACAAGCACAACAAAGGTCAGTAGTAGTTTGTCTCAGTAGCTAGCTTAGATAACTAGCTAACTTTCCTGTTCCACCTTAAATGATGTATAATACCAGAGGGGGCTGCAGCATTTAAGGCGGAATAGAAAAATAAAATAAAATAAAAGCTAATCAAAGCTAATTTTAGCTGCCCAACACAGAGGAATTGAGGAATGGACAGTAATAATATCATTTCTACACCATCTCCTTTCTCCTTTCTGAAGACATACAATAAAATAGACCCTAAAGTTAAGTAGTTAACCCGCAGCAGCAGCAGCAGCTAGGCTACTGAACTTTATTGAGCGCTTTATTGATGACGTATTGGGTGCTTTTGAAGGGTTTCCCAATTCTTAGGGGGAGGATTTCACCCTCACTTCCTTTTATAACTCTGTTCCAAGAGAAAGAGTTACACTCAAATATAAGGGGTAGGGGTAAGTGGTAGGGCCAAGGGGTGAAATGGGATTGGGCCTTATTTCAAACTTTCTGGCCTGTAACACCTTTCATTTCTGTTTAGTTGTATCTAAAAAAATACATATAGTCTAATATATTTTTATTTTTTATTTTTCTCCTCATCTTCTTTCTCAGTCTTATTGCTACACTGCACAATGCACCATATATATTTTACAGCATCCTCTACATCTTCCTGCTTATCTCCAGCTCTAATTTGCATGTGAACTGAGCGTAAATTGTAATAAGGGTCTTAGGTTATCATTATCATTTTTTTTTTAGTAAATATTTTTCTAAGACATTATATGGCATGGTCTTGAACTATGCGATGCATTTCAGCTTAAATGCATGCATGTTTAATAATTAATAATTTGTAGGTGACAACTACGTCTATTATGATGGACAGTGCTGTATTTTATATGCAATTTTGGCTCATTAAAAAAAAAAAAAATATATATATATAAAAAAAAAAAATATATATATATATATATATATATATATATATATATATATATATATATATATGGTTGTGATGTCAGATGAAATACACACATATACACACATATACAGTACTGTACAAAAAAGTTTTAGGCACCAAAGCAAATGACACTTATCCATTTATCTCAGCAATAAGTGTTTTTACCTGAAATATAAATATTAAAACGTAACAAGAATTTTTCGTTTTTTAGGTAAATAGGTTGTATCCTGAGCCAAGCTGTAGAACAAAGTGTAGAGATTCCAGATTTCTCCTGGATGATTTCCCTCAGCCAGCATCTGTATATTATGTTCAGTTCCGTCAGCAGCTCACCTGATTTACCAAATTTACCTAAATCTATCAATTTACCAAACCAGGTGTTGATTAGTATGATGAGAACTAGAAATATATCTCTATTAAACTGTATTAGATGAGAAGAGATTAAGAGATGTTTTAAGGAAAACAGTGTTTTTTTTATTTGTAAAATTGCTGTTTGTATTTATTGTAATGCTAGTTTAAGTTTTACTGAGCTAAAAAAATACACTTACTGCACACACTCTAAAAAACAGAGGTACGATATGAGTACTTTTTTGTACTCGAAGGTACACTCTTTATAATTGTACCCTCAAAGGTACAATATTGGTCTTTACGGGGTCAGATTTGTTCCCTCTGAAGTACAAAGTCATTTCTAACAGCAATAAGTACAAATTTGTACCATTTAACCAGCCAAAGGGTACATTCAGTATTCTGCATCACTGTACTAATGAACAGTATATATTTAAATTGCACATTTTTTATTTGAAAGCCAGACAATTTTGTATCATCAAGTTTTTGAGCCATATTTAGTTGATGATAATGTTTATAATCTTTATGATCTTTACTGCCACAAAAACCATGGGTACAAAAAAGGACTTTCACTGAAAGGTACTTTTTTGTGCCTCAATATAAGGTACAGCCCCAGCGACAAGCTTTGTACTCTTTTAAGTACAAATCTGTACTTATATTTCTTAGAGTGCAGATAAGAAGCTTTTTCTTTACTTAAAATTCTCACAGGTGCCTAAAACATTTACACAATACTGTATATTACTTAAATTAATATAATTCACATAATGCATATTTCACTATATATTTATGTATGTATTTATTTATTTCATTTTCTTTTGATTTAAATACAAAAACACATGCAATCATATAATGAACTATAGCCACATGCAGGTGCAGGACGGGAACAAATAAAAGCACAGGAGAATAGTTCATGAATAATCAGAGCCCTTATGGATGAAAAGTCATATATAATTTCAGAGAACCTACAGCCGTGGGCAGTAGGGCATTTCTGCTGGCCATATAGGATCATCTCCACTGTAGCAGTATATGGGTTTAGACAGGTCACACTGTTCATGCTGCATGCTGCATTTGGATCACATGTGCAATCACATGTGCAGGGATGCATGTGAACATATTGCACTGCAGAAAAAATAAATATAGTTTAGTAAATATATAGTTTTTTATATATATGTAGATTTTATATAGATTTATTGTGAATGGTTTGGGCTGCAGTTATTTATTTATTTATTTTAAAGCAATGGAAGCATTGCACCAACATCATGTATATATTTAACACATTTAGCTTATTTAAATATATGCTTAATAATTTTATAATGCATATTTATTTTTAACCATTTGATTTTTTTAGAAAAGTGTGTTAATTACAGTGAACCAATCTCTCTCAACAACCTGTTTTAAACAGTCCTTTTAAAACAATTGCAGTGCTTTAAATAGGCGATTTCTCTTATGTTTAATATTATTTCGTTCATTTTTAAATAATAATCGCTAAAATCGGCTGCGTTTAGTGCACGCGGTATAGTTTTAATCACTGCACAGCACGTGAGCGCTGAACATCATTAAAACCAAACTTCTGAAAGTGAACACATGCATGTTAATGATTTTAAATTATCTATACGTGTATTTAATTATTAGAAATGTTAATTGCAATTATTTACTACAGCATTAAATGCAGATAAGCACGAGAATAAAAAGCGGAAAAAAGGGTTAATTATAAATGATGCAAGACGACTCATTTGTTTGATTTGTTAATTAATTAACATTTAAAATAATGCACATCAGACGATTTTATTAATTAACACATTTAATTAAATAATTTTAGCATTTAATTTTAAGCGGTCAGGCTGTTTTAATTGTAAGTTTAAATTCTTGTTGAAGATGAGAATGCAGGTGTTAGGTGTTTAATTAATAAAAACAATATTAATAATTAGTATGAATTAATTTGTATTTTAATAATAATTATTTTATTACGTTTATAATTATTAAACGAGACGATTTCTAAAACAAGAAATAGTAGTTTAACATTGTCTCATTTAATTAATTACATTTTAGAGGCTCACTTTGCTTTTATTTCTCAGTCCTTTTTGCTTTTAAAAGTAAAATAGTATTAATAAAAGCCTAAACAAACGAATTCTTCTTATATTTTTAATTAATTACTTATAAACCTTTTGTTTTTTGCTTGCTTATTTTTATACCGAGCGCGAGTCTGCGCGCGTGCGTGCGTGTGTGCGCGCGCCTGTAAAAAGCCTAGGGCTGTGTGTGGCTGCGTGTGTCACGTGACTGAACCGTCCGCTGACTCTTTGGGCTGTGTCCAGAACCGTAGCACTGTCCTAAATACTGTCAGAAATATATATTTCACACCACTATATAACTACAGTGTGTAGAGAACAGCATATATAATATTTAAATATAATATGTTGTGTTTAGTATAGTATAGAAGCTTGTGGTTTTGGACACATTCCTGTTAATTGTTAAAAAATAAATTAATTAATTACAATAATCATAATAATTAAAAAAATAAAATATTAAAATAAAGAATAATGATCTAAAATTATAGTCAGAATACTTTTAATAGTTTTAACTGCTTGACCAGCATATACACTATTTTTTAAGGTCTGTGTGCATGTGCACACCTACATTTTTAAATATAAATGTTTTATTTTAGGGATGCAAAAGCAAAAAACTGCACCATATGTAATGTTTGGCACGAGGCTGAATTCTGAATACCAGACGCTGATTTTTTTTCTTTTTCAGCATTGCATTCATTAAATTTCCTAAATATGTGTTCTTTTTTCTTGTTTTAATGACATCTAAATGCTTTACTACAGTTTAATTATATATTTTTTAATACTTATAATATATCTTTACTATATACTCAACTATATTTGAACTTCTGAAATGGTTTCGATTTGATCGTGTCATCAGCAGCACCATTGTTCTGTATAAATTATTCGATTGTCGAATATTCGGTGCATTTCTTTCTGTTTTTTTTATATGATATAGTTGTTTTTTAAACTGTTTTTGTTGGGGTATAGTATAAAATCTTAATAGTTGGTGTACTGTTGTAATTTGCTTGATGCTTAAGTGTTCCTTCATAAGGGTACAGACGAAACAAACAAAAGAAATATATATATATATATATATATTTTTTTTTTTTACCTCAAGTAGCTAGCTAGCTACCCTCCTACAAGTCTTTATCTGTAACGTTATTCTACGTTGTTATATTTTTTTTCGGTGAAAATCTTTTATTATATTGTTGATATCATTCTTATATTTGACCATGTTAATCAGCACAGAATGAAATTCTGTTTTTTTGTTTTATTCAGGAACCAAAATCTATAAAATAAACATATTATAGACGCTTTATTTTAACACGGTTAAGAACCGCAAGTCCGGATCTGAGATCCAGTTCTAGGCTAAATCCGCGAGCTGGTCCAGGCGGCTGGTATCAGCTGGCCGGAGCGGTGGATTTATCATCAGCCAGTAAAGCGCTGTAATACTATGACCTGCTGTATAAATAGAAAGGCGGATTTATTTATTTCTTTCAGCTCGTCCTCCTCCGCGTCCTTCAAGTATCCCTGTCCCCGCCGGAGCTCTCGTGCCCCATGATTTTCCTGATTACCCCGGTATTTGGTTGCACTGATATTAATTGATCAATGATCAGGCTTTTCCAGTGCGTGGATACTTTTACAGACAGGGCTTTGTGGCTTTGTGTCCTTTTTTTCAGTATAAAACCGAAAACCGGTGTTCCATCGAGTTGTGCTACCCTGTCAAACCGTGCTACCCTAGTAGTAGTTAATTTTGCAAAGTTAAAAATACAAAAAAGCATCATATTAGAAACCTTATTAGAAAATATGTTCAGCAGAAGCCTAGGTAGGATATGTGGGTAGGCTAAATCATTGTATCAGGTAAAGTTTAAAAGGTTATGGTCATATACCTGATTAAAAAACGTTTTTTGGTTAGTTTTATAGTTTATTATTATTTTTAACCCTCCCATTTTGTCAGAAACAACAATGGTGTTCCCAGGTCATATGGATGGTGCATGTTTAATTATTCAAAAGATGTCTGAAACCCCAAAAAACCAACATAATAAGCAGTGTGAATATTTAATTACTATTTAATAAACTTTAACTGCTAATTATTCTATCAATATTTGTCGCAATAGTGTTCCTTACCTCTAATGGTTCAATTAGAATAATTCACTAGTTTTTCATAAAAAAAAAATTCAATTTTTCTTTAATGTTTCACTACTTTATTACTTTTAAAAGACCAACATGTAAAACATGTTGTAGGGGGTGGTTGCAAAATATGTGAGATGAACCATTTTCATATTATGTGTTAATTACACTAATTAAGGAAAGCAGAAGTTTCATACAGGAAAAAAAAATATTTGTAACTATTTTTCCTAGATCTGTAAACTTTAACAATTTGACCTGCAACTTAACAGGAGGTTTAAAAAAAAATGTTGGTCAGCGCATGCGCAGTGCCCTAAAGAAGCACGTATCGATGGGTAGCATAATTTGACAGAACACCGGATCATTAGCCACTATTTGGAGGCAATTTTGCAATAACAGATTATTTTCTTTTTCTGGACTTTATTGAATGCGGTGTTTTTTGGGGCTGATGGAGAAAAAATCCATGAGGAAAATGAAATTGAGATGAATGCAGTTGATTATATATATTGGGCAGAAGCTGATGCTGAAACAGAGGGCCTGACTGTTAGATTGAACCGCCTTAAAAACACGTTTTTGTAACACATGTCTCGCGCGCGGGTGTATGTCCTCCTGACGGACGCGTTTTAGAGAGTTTAGAGATCGTTTTTTTTACAGATTGCGGTACCGCTAGTCCGCTAGTCCGCTGGAGCGCTGCGGGGCTTGCGGGGCTTTTGGGCTGAGTGCTGGACTGACTGCGCTTCATCCCTCCTCCTATTTATTATGGGTCCATCTGCTGTGGAGAGGAAGACTATAAAGCATGCATGACTTCGAATACATGTGCAGGAAAACGAGAAAACTAGGATAAAACCGCAAAAATAGGATAAAATAAAACAAAATAGATTAAAATAACAATCAAAATTCAATAACCAATTTAACCCTTTCAGACCTTGCATCCATTACAACGAGCACCATGTATTTTATTTATTTTTAAATGTTTTGTTGCACATAAACACACAACACTGAAAGCTTGAAGGTAACTTGGCCCTGTTCAATGCAAAAACACTGGAAAAAAACACTAGTACAAGATCCATTGGGGAAATTTGTTCTAAATGAAATTTAATGTGATTTAGAACACTTTTAATAAAGTTAAAAGGTTAAATACCATCTTTAGAGATGGTTTAGGAAATAGAAATAGAAAGGTAAATATGAGATATGTAATATATTTTGTACACAAGCTTCCAATGCAATGGAAATAATGCTAAATAAACTATTAAACATTTTTGTTAATTGCATTTATTTGATATTTATTTGGATTTTATAGTAGAATATTAAGCAGTCTTAGTTTCTGTGCATAACAGACAGAAAACTTGAAAACTTTACAATTCTCACATTTTTTAAATTTTATTCTAGCACTGGAGATAATTCAGGTCTGACAGGGTTAAATTAAGGGCTAAATCACCACTTGTAATGCTTTTTTGTGCAATCCTTTAAAACTTAAATACAAAAAAATCTAAATACAATACACTTATTAAACAATTATGAATACATTCTACTGCTGAAAATATGTTTTTTTTTTTTCAAAATGTATTAATTTTTTTATTTATTATTGTGCATCAGCATTAATCTCAGCTCAGTCTTCTGTTGAATGCCCCCATCCGCATTCCTGAACACTCCACCAGTGGGTAATTAATCCAGGCAATTAAACCCGGATAAAGGCTAATTGACTGTAATTGGTTGCGAGAGGTTAGGTGTAATTATGGCAGGCTAATTGAAAGGCTTTATGAGGGGGGCTGTTGTGTATTCAGAGTGGGCCTCCTCTCAGTGGTAAACACTATTCACATTGAAATGAGGCTGAGTCAGGTTGGCAGAGGCACGCGCAGGCGCCAGGCCCCGGGTTGCCATTATTAGGGGCTGGCTCTTGGATTAAGCGTAGCGTGCTGGGGGGGGTTATGGGGCTCCTTTTGGAGAGGGCAGGGAGGGATTGGCCAGCGCGACGTGAAGGCTGTGATTTCATACAGCGAGGACATGATCGTTTAACATAGGCTAAACATTAATGCATCAATATTTTATGCATTGCATCTAATCCCAGCTGGCACGCAGAAATGTGGTTGAAATATGATTAAAGTTATAAGTTATGTCTGTTGTTGTTTCAATGTTGAAACAACGCTGAATTAACATTTAATATTAAATGGTTGCAAAAAAAAAAAACGTTGAAATTTTAACATTAATTCAGCCTTTTGAATTAGTGTTTTACGTTTTGTCACTATATCATTTCTAAAAACGGTTGGATAAATGGATAAAAAAGAGTGTTTTACTTCTATTTGCAGTAACTGCTTTTTAATTTAACATCATGTTCATGTTCTATTAGTTTTACTGTGTTTTAGTGTGTTTGAGATCAGATGTTCAGTGATCAGATTGGTAGATTTACTGCAGTGATGTAAGTGTATTGTTAACTATACCCAGCTGGCACACAACCAACCTTCAATGTTGAAATGTGTTTAACAGCATGATTAAAGTAACGTCCGTTGTTGATTCAACGTTGAAACAACGTTGAATCAACATTTAATGTTAAATGATTGTGCTAATGTTGAAATGTTAATGTTGAATCAACATAATGTCCTCAAACTTCTGCTTTTTGAATCAGCATTTTACATTTTATCACCATATAATTCCTAAAAGAACGATTGGATAAAGGAATGAAAAAGTGTTTTACTTCTATTTGCAGGAACTGCTTTTAAATTTAACACCAATTCCTCACCATAGCTGCCATTTCAACGTTGAATCAATGTTGAATCAGTGTTGATCACGGTTGATGTTAAGGTTTAATCAATGTTGGATTTGGTGTTGATTTTGAAAAGTGAATGATCAACTTTGATATAGCAACATTGTTTCAATGTCATACGTTCAACCTTTAATAAACCATAGGTCACTAAAATGAGAAAATCCTATAGTTAACAGAGTGTTAAAAATAAGCTTACATTACTGCAGTAAATCTGCAAATCTGACTACTGAACATCTGATCTCAAAAGCACTAAAACAATAAAATTCATAGAACATAAACATTCCTGCAGGTATGGTGAAGAAAAAGTGGTGTTAAATTAAAAAGCAGTTACTGCAAATAGAAGTAAAACACTTTTTCCTCCCTTTATCCAACCATTTTTAGCAGTTATATGGTGATAAAATGTAAAACGCTAATTCGAAAGGCAGAAGATTGAGGACATTATGTTTTAAGGATTCAATGTTAAAATTTCTACGTTTGCACAAACATTTAACATTGTTTCAACGTTGAAAATCAACATTAACATTGTAGGTCAGTTGTGTGCCAGCTGGGGTTTGCAAACCTTGAAATTTTGCAATTTTATCACTGTTTTCCTTAAAACATCTTCTAATCTCTCCTCTTAGTCTGAGTTTAATAGAGTTATTTCTAGTTCTCATCATATTAATCTACATCTGGTTTGGTAAATTTTGGTAAATGTGGTAAATCAGGTGAGCTGCTGACGGAACTGAACATGAGAAATCTGGAATCTCTACACTTTGTTCTTTAGCTCGGCTCACAGGATATAACATACTTATACTTAGTTAAAAATGAGAACTCCTTGTTACGATTTACTGTATTTATGTTTATTTGCATCACTATCTCTCTCTCTCTCTCTCTCTCTCTCTCTATATATATATATATATATATATATATATATATATATATATATATATTAAAAAAAACACAGACGAATCAATGTAACAATGTAACTGTCAACATAATCGCAATGCAATGTTCATACACTACAAAAAGCAAGAGAGTAAAACTAAAATATAAATATATCTATATTCTAAATAATAAATTCATCATGAATTCTTTAATATTTATTTATTTTTAGATTTTACTGCAGCACTGCTTTGCCCCTCCTCTCTCTCTCCCCTCCTTTTTCCCCAGCTGGGGGGCAGAAATGGGCTTGAGGGCAGAAATGGGCTTGGGGGCAGGTGTAAGAGGGGGGTCTGAGGGGGGGTCAGAAGCAGAAGCTCTGGCCACGATTAGCCATGCGCGTCGCATTTTGGACCCCCCTCCCTCCCTTTCCATTTCTCTTTGTGGTACAATACACCGCCAATCTGACCTAAAAACCCACGCCGCTGTCTGCACTCATCAGTCCGGCAGACTCACCACGACACTGACCGGTAATGATGGTCTGATCTGTGCGTCTGATCTGATCTGATCGTATCATCTGTATTAAATGGGTTAATACTTTCCTGATCTTGATGATCACATATTAGGATGCGATATTTATATACAGTAGTTTATAGTAGTGTGTGAAGAGCGTTTGATATCAGAGAGGAGGAGTCTTTAGAGATGTGTCTCTATGTCTCTATCAAAGAACATACGTAGGACACGTAGGGACTAATGAGGACACATTTGTTATCTCTCTATTGTAGTAAATATACTAAACTAAAAGTCTTCTAATGCTGGTTATAATGATTAAAACTTGATTTTAAGCCAGTTGCATAACATACAGTAAATCCAATATATATATATATATATATATATATATATATATATATATATATATATATATATATATATATATATATATATATATATAATATATATAATATTTAATAATTAGCTAAAACATCTGTTCACATCAGAGGAAAGCCAACATAAAGGCATCAAAGGCAATTAAGATGTACCAAAATGGACATATATGTATATATTTATGTATAAGGTCAATGTGAGATATTGATTTGAAGATTTCAGTGTCGGAGCAGTGGTTTAAAAATGACTAAACTCTCTTCTAATACTAGTTGTAATTATTAAAACTTAATTTGTAAACCAGTTGCATAACATACAATTAATCCATTGATTACATTAAAACAAAACATATATATTCAGTAGGCACAATAATGAGTAATTGTTATATTATTTAATAATAATTAGCTAAAAATCATCTATTCACATCAAAGGAAGACAAAAAAGGCATCAAAGAGAATTAAGATGTACTTAAATGGACATATATGTATATATATATAAATAAGGACAATGTGAGATATTGATTTGAGGATTTTAGTATTGAGCAGTGCTTTAAAAAAAGGACTAAACTGTCCTTTAATACTAGTTGTAATTATTGTCAATAATGTGCTTTTAATAATGAATCCACTGATTAAATTAAAACAAAAATATATATTTAGTAGACACAATAATGAATAATTGTCATATTATTTGATAATACTTAGCTAAAAAACATCTGTTCGCGTCAGAGGAAGACAAAAAAAGTAATCAAAGGGAATTATTATAAAACTTAAACAGTTAAAAATAAATTAAAACAAAAATATATATTCAGTAGACACAATAATGCATAATTGTTATATTATTTGATAATAATTATCTAAAAAAAAACATCAGAATGATCAGGAAACACATGTATTCACAACAAATGAAGACAAGAAAGGCATCAAATGGAATTAAGACATGCTTAAATGGACAATAAGGTCAATGTGAGATATTGATTTGAGGATTTCAGTGTTAAGCAGTGGTTTACGAAAGGAATATTGTATAAACTGTATTTTATTCCTGTATATCTTTTGATCCTTTAAAGTAGACACAATAATTACTGTAGCTGAAAATCTCTCTCTCTAAAAAAAAAAATAAAAAAAAAATAAATAAATAAAAAAAAAAAGAAAAGAAAAAAAAAGAGTGGAAGAATCCGGAAGCACAGGTTTCACATCAGAAAAAAGGCTGGGAGGCATCAGAGGGAATTAAGACGTATTTAAATGGACAAAAACGTCAATGTGAGATATTGATTTAAGGGTGTTTAAGCTGTAAATGGAATGTAGTGGTGACGGGTGTTGGGCAGCGGTTTAAACCAGGACTAAAGTATTGGTTTTAACTCAATTTACTGTTAGAAAATATATATTTTCATATATTATATATTTTTTTATCTGTTCAGTAGATACATTAATTATAAATTATGTCAAATGATTTGATGTCAAGTCTTTAAAAAAAGCAAAAGCATGTGTTTTCTGTTATATAATCTAATTTATTTTCACATATTTTAGAACAGACAATAATTAAATAACATAACTCAACACAATTCCATTGTTTAAACACAAAAAAATTGTTATTAATTACATTAAATTCTCTTACCTGAAATCTGAATCAACTGCATAACTTCGATAAAGATTTAATTTACTGGATTAATAATAAAAAAATGTGTTTTTAGCTTTATAATAACACATTTTAATACATTCATAAAAAAGCATTATTAACATGACTATACATATTTAACAAAATTCACTATTCACACATTATAGCAATGCTTATTATGTATTATGCATTAAGATTATAGTGCATCACTAGCTATGTTTATAGCTGTCTGAACAAAGCACACTATAAATGCTTATAACCACTTATGAATTATACTTATGATAAATAATATTAAAAAAGCTGTACTCCCTAAAGTGTAATCAAAGTGACAGATGATCAATATGGGAATATACTATATTAATAATTAAAGATTTGTAACATATTACAATCACAGCTTATAATGCATTATAATCACAATTCATAATGCATAATAAACATGGCGTTTATAAGGTGTTAAACATGATTAATTATAAATATGTGTATCAATGCATTATAAAGTGTTATGAGTATGCTTATATAGAGTCAAATGGACTATATACTGTTTCATTCTTAGAAAGTGTTCTTTCTAGGTTTTTAGCTTTTCAGTATATGCAGCAAAAATGTATTACGTTAAAGTTATATAAATATAATAATCTGTAACCACAGTAAACACAGTAACAACAGATATTCATGTCAGAGAAAAGGCTGGGAGGCATCAGAGGGAATTAAGACATATTTAAATGGACAATAACGTCAATGTGAGATATTGATTTGCGGGTTTTAAAGGTGTAAACGGAACGGAGTGTTGACGGGTGCCGGGCAGTGCGCTGGTCTGGAGGGGTCTCTTTCTCTCTGAAAGTCTGTGTGTGTGTGTGTGTGTGTGTGTGTGTGTGTGTGTGTGTGTGTGAGAGATGGGTGATGTAAGAAGAAGGGGGCAGGGTCTTGGGTTTCAGAATAATCCAGAATGATTACAAAAAAAAAGTAAAAAAAAAAATGGTTGAAGGTTGGAGATACAAGGCTTTTGCACTATAGTGGTAATATATGTATGGTGTACAATTATATATATATATATATATATATATATATATATTTTTTTTAAGATATTTATGGGTTTGCTCTTTTGTCAGTTTGTGTTTTTTGAACAGTAGCAATATATAACCAAACAAACAAACAAACAAACACAAAATAAAATAAAATAAATAAGTAAGTAAGTAAGTAAGTAAGTAAATAAATAAATGAATCATGGTACCACTTTAAAATAAGACTACCCTTATCAAGGGTTTATAAACCGTTTATAAATGGTTTATAAATTAGATTATTAAGTATTGTTGATTGGGTCAGAAATGCCTTAAAAACCCATTAATAAGCAGTTAAAACACATTAATTAAAAAGGCAATCAAAAGGTGATCTGTTGTTTAGTTGGTTTACTCATTGCATTCAACTGAGTCATTTAATTAATAGTAAATTAAGTTAAACATACTTATAAATGTATTACTAAGGTTTGACAGTAGAAATGAGTGTGGAATTAATATTTTGCCATTTTTTGTAATTTTCTGTTGTCATTTATTAATGAGTTTTAAAGTATTTAAAGTGCAGCCTAATTAATAACTGTTAATAATCTCCATATTTATAAACCATTCATAACCCCTTTATAAAGGTAGTCTTATTTTAGTCTTAATTTGAAGTGGTACCATATTTAATAATTTATCTTATTAGTTATGCTCACAAAATTGTTGGCTTGTGTTTGTGTGTGTGTGTGTGTGTGTGTTTGGGAATAATCCAGAATTATAAAAAAAAGAGCTAAAAAAAAAAAATAAATAAATAAAAAAGTGAGCGCTCTCCTGGGGCTGCCAAGGTCAAGTCCATGACCCCTGACCTGAACAGAGCATTGTCTGAGCGATTCTCTCTCTCTCTCTCTCTCTCTCTCTCTCTCTTTCTGTGTGTGTGTAAAGAGAGAGAGATAGAAAGAGAGAGAGATAGAAAGAGAGAGAGATAGAGAGAGAGTGAGAGAGAGAGAGAGAGAGAGAGAGAGAGAGAGAGAGCTGTACGCTCCTCTAAAGCTCAGGGACTAAGCTGGAGTGTTGTCTGTTTCCCGTCTTGCTGTCCTGCACCCGCACCTCTCGGCTCGGTTTTAGCTCCTCTCTCCATCTATTATTTATCAGACTTATTAAAAGTTGTTTCAGAGCCGTCAGGTCCTGCCAGATGACCCGCGAAAGAGCGCTGCCTCCAGAGCGTCCAGCACGGCCCATGCCGAGCCGGAGATAAGCAGAGAAAAAAATCCAAATGGACAAGCCGGACTTGCAAAAACAGCGCAGGTTAAAAACAAAACAGAAAACACAGCTTCAATTATTCAGCACAGCATGTGCTATCGGAGACATAAGAACTGCTCAATATTTCACTACAACAGCGCCAAAGCCTGATGAATGTTTAATTACAGCCGCAGCCTGAAAATTGGACGTCAAATCTGCTGAAGGGAAAGGGAAAGTTAGCGATATAATAATATAGAATATTGCAGTAATATACTGTAGTAATAATAATAATAATATAGCATCTGCCAGTCTTGTAGTCTTGTGAATTAAAATACTGAAAAAAAAAAATAATAAAAAAATAACTTAATGCATAAATCTTATGCACGAACTTTATTTCAGTACAATACAAAAAAAAAGATGCTAATATGATTTTATTAAGAGAACAATACTTCTAAGATACTACTAAGAGCAGTGTCTCTATTCTTATATAAGATTTTTATAAGACATCAGATTCAGTTGGAAGTTACAAAAAAAAAAAATCTGAGAAATGTTAAAATATAATACTTCAAGTTAAATGTACCTTTTACTGACTGAGTCAGAATTCTTTCACCTGTATCTAAAATATCTCTCAAAATCTAAAAATCTGAATCTAAAGTCACCAAACCTGAAATAAAAGGCACATTTTTAAGCATTATTTTGCATTTGTTTGAATATATTAAAAGTAACATCTTAAAGAAAAAGACAAAATAATATGGTGCTCTATTGTGGATCAAACTGGCCTGATTTAATGTTTAAAAAAATTAAAGGAAAGATAATTTTAGTCTTTTTAGCAGCATGAAACATAGCCACGTGATCATATGGAACAGTGAATAGATTAAAGAGATTAGATAAAATTAGACAGAAATATTTTGCAATTGTGTAAAAGTAAAGAATACAAATGTACAAAAGAGTTTTCCTTTAAAAAGAACAGTAGAGCATCATAGGATCTATTAATATTTTGCATTCTCATTCAGTGTATATTTTTATATCAACCTTAATTCTTGTTTTTTATAAAAAATGTACAATATTCAATTCAAAATAGCTAATATTGTCGAATCAGTATCGCTTTGATAATACAGCAATATCATGTCAATGGTTGTAGAAAATTATATATAAAGACATGAAACATGAAAAGTTTCAAATCTTTGACACTGATTAAACTAGTATTGCTGTGCTCAAAACCAAAACCTTGTATCTCGTTTTTTGCTTGTTTTCAAATTGACATAATCTGACAGAAGTTATTTATATTGTATCAGAATGTGCAGATTAAAAGCTTTAGCTTTAAAATATATAGTTTTGCATTGATTTGCATTGAAAGTTAAGAGCGTTTATAAGGTTTATAAGGACTTCTTATGTAAAGTTTCGGTGTTGACTGCTTTGTCTCGTTCGTATTTAGGATATATTTGACAAATATGTGTTGTTGTTTTTTTGTTTGTTTTTTCTTGTTTTTTTTTTTTGCAGTAAAAAGGGTCAGAAATCACCATGATAGTGTCCTTCAACCCTCCCACCCCCCTCCCGCCTCTTGTGTGTGGGGTTTCTTTTTTTATTTTTCGGGTCTGTTTTGTGTGTTGTTTGCTGGTGTTGAATATTCAGATCTGATTTGCAGATGTGTGAAAAGCGGCCGGGCTGCGTAACCTTTTCGGGCCGTGATGTGATGTATGCGCACGTAGCTCCCAGCTGTGTCCGGAGTGACGGGTGTGGGGGGGGGCCAGGGGGTGTCACGGGTTGGTTGTGGTGAGTGTGTGTATACGTGTGTGTGTGTGGTGGTGAGGGGGGTTGCCAGAGCCGGCCCGAAAGGTCAGAGGGAGGCAGAAGACAGGCGGGCCGGCCGGCTGCCGTGGCTTTGAACCTAACAGATGGTGAAGGTTAGGTGACATCCCCTCGCCTGGCCTTTCCTCAGTAATTGAGGATAATTTGAGCACCCGAAGAGTGGCGGCCTGTCCGGTGTCGGGCCGGGGCGAGGGAGGCGAGGTTAATATGAAAATGATTTTGCATTACTGCCGGCTTTGTGTAGCCAGTCTCTCTCTCTGTCTGTCTGTCTCTCGCACGCCCGGCCCTAATCCTGGCCCGAGGCTGAGGGGATGAAGTCTTGTCACCCTGGGTTTGGGGCGCGACGCCGCGGACATGAATACATCTCCAGCCCTTCCTTCTATTAAGCAACACTCTGCCAGCACTCATTACACACTGCCACTCAGGCTGCTGCCGGTGGGTTCGGGGGGCATTTCGCAGAGGTTTGACGACGCCCCCGTCATGACCAGAAGAACAGAGGGCTCTGTGATGCCCACTGTGAGACCTTGTATAAACACCAGACAAAGACAGGCTCAGACATGCTTCAGACTCGAGCTCAAACGTATTCGTGACTTTTTACACCCTTAAATTAATAAATAAATAAAAAGAAAATTGTTTGCATTGATTCTAGTACTCATTGGCTTGAGTGGACAAATTGCCAGATAAATATAAAATAGAGAAATATAGTCTTAGTATAAGGACATTCTTAGTATATCTGGTCAACAATGTGTGAATTTGTCTTCTGGTTAAACCTCTTTAGGAAGGATGAAAAACTGTCATTGTTCCAAAAAAGCCATTGGGCATCTTGGAGTTAAGTTGATGAATTTGGATTTGGAAATGAATTCAGACATTTTTATTGATCTTTTCTTTGTTAAAAATCATACAAACATAATATTAGTCTAACTCCAGATCATGCAAACTGTTTTTCAGCTACCAAGTTTTTACAAATTTTGTAAACTACTCTATACTACTCTATATTAACATGTACTACTCTATACTACTCTGTATTAACATGTACTACTCTATACTACTCTATACTGTCTTACACTATTCTGTCCTACTCTATATTAAGCTATACTATCCTATACTACTCTATATTAACCTATACTACTCCATGCTACTTTATATAAATATGTGGTACCCTATACTACTCTATACTAATCTGCACTACATTATACTACCCTATACTACTCTCTATAAACCTGTACTATTCTGTCCTGCTCTGTATTATTATGTACTATCCTATACTACTCTATATTAACCTTTACTACTCCATATTACTACTACGAGTATTGACATGTAATATCCTATAGTACTCTATAATAATCTGTACTACTCTATACTACTCTATACTACCCTATAATGCTACCCTATACTGCTCTATATTATGTACTACCCTATACTACTCTATGCTACCCTATACTGCTCTATATTATGAACTACCCTATACTACTGTCTGCTACCCTATACTGCTCTATATTATGTACTACCCTATGCTGCTCTATACCGACCTATGCTACCCTATACTACTCTATACTAATCTGTATTCCCTATACTACTCTTAACTACCCTATGCTAACCTTAACTACGCTATACTACTATACACTACCCTATACGCCATATAAAACCCTATACTACCCTGTACTGCCCTATATTTCCCAATAATGCCCTATACTGTCTCTACAACTCTGTACTACCAATTACTAACTTACATTACATTATACTACTTATACTATACTATTTTAAGCTATAATAACCTTTATACTACTATGACTGGAAACAAATGGAAACACCTTCAAATGATCCAATCATGTAAACCAGCTTTTCAAAGGTTGCTTCAGTCATTCTTATTCACCAAATCCTAAACTTATATATATATATATATATATATATATATATATATATAATTGGCTCTGCACTGATGCATCAGAACTGTCTGTTGTGTTTGCACTCCCACATATATAGTTATGACACTTATTGTCCTGCTTATTGTCTCAAAACTGCACACAACAAATTAGCCATGTATAAAAACTCTGAATGGCTGGAAATACAGTATATTGTAGCTTAAAGTTAATTTAAAAAGTTGAATCTCTTCCTTGTTTCTTGTCTATATTATTATCTGACGAAATTGCTTAATTTTGCCTTACTTTTGCAAAACATTTGAATGCAGACGAGGCTACAGTTGGAATATTCTGCATTTCTTCATTTTTCTCAGACATTTTTGCTCAGATCACGCAATAAAACACACACAGTAATACAGCGCCGCTTTCTCTATGGTGCTCATGCAACATCCGGCGCATGATGGAGATCCACAAGCCAAAATAAGAGGAGGTTCCCCCAGCAGCACTCTGTCAGGGGTAACAGTGGGACCAATTCTGGCTGGAAAGTTGCCTCTTTGGTGTGATGAAGTCATTTACAACTATTGATCTGATAGTCAAACTGTGAGCGTTAACCTTAAGAGCCTTGGAGGGAGTTTGTGGGTAAGTGGAGGCGCCCCAGGGACCCCCTTATCAGTGGAAAGTGATCTTAGTGAGACACAATAGACAGAGATGTATTTTTAAAGCGCTGGCATCGCTCAAGCTCTTTTCATAACTCAGCCGGGCTCTGCGGAGAAAACGCCAGACGCCACCAACTCCCTGGACTGCACTCACGCTCCGAAATATATACTGCAACATTACTTTCCTAGCAGGGCATGTTTATCTGGTGCGGATTACAACATTACTCCCAAAAAAACCCTGAAAAAAGTCTGAAAAATATCACAAGGATCAGATGACAATTATTATCAGAGGCCTTGTGGAATTTATGGGTTCATCTGCAGAGCTTAAGTCCTCTTCAGTCCTGACTATTATTGCAGCATCTTCTTCATGTTCTACAGGACATCTGCTTGATGCACTCTAGGACTGAACGATATGGTAAAAATATTATATCACTATATACAGCTCTGAATAAAAACCTCTGCAATATAATCAAGAGGAAGGTGGATGATCACAAACCATCAAACCACCAAACTGAACTGCTTGGATTTGTACACCAGGAGTAAAGCAGCATAAAGTTATACAAAAGCAGGGTGTAAGACTGGTGGAGGAGAACATGATGACAAGATGCATGAAAACTGTGATTAAAAAACAACCAGGGTTATTCCACCAAATATTGATTTCTGAACTCTTAAAACTTTATGAATATGAACTTGTTTTCTTTGCATTATTTGAGGTCTGAAAGCTCTTTTTTTCTCTTTCTATTTTCTGCAAATAAATGCTCTAAATGACAATATATTTATTTGAAATTTGGGAGAAATGTTGTCTGTAGTTTATAAAATAAAACAACAATGTTCATTTTACTCAAACATAAACCTATAAATAGCAAAATCAGAGAAACTCGTTTGGAAACTGTAAGAGTGGTCTCTTAGTTTTTTTCCAGAACTGTATAATAAATAACGTTTTTACATTATGTGATATTCATCCCGATACACGTGATGACAGTCAAATTACATGAGTAGTGACAGATCCTTAAAAAACATAATTTAAATACTTAAAATTAGAATTTGTATTGTCCTTAATCCAATTAAATAGCATTAGTTACACTTTCTGTAACGACAAGGTATACTATCTATATTATAAGAAGATTTATCACAATAGGTTCACCTATAGTGCAATAGTACACCCATTCTAATGAATGCATTTAGCTGCTTATTTTAAGTTTAACCAATTACTTAGGGCAGAGGCCAATCTAGCCTAAGTAAAGATGTATCACTAATAACATATGACTGTTATAACTGATTATTAATGATTTTTAAGGCATTTACAACCTAATTAGTAACAATTAATAAACTAATTGTAAGCAATTTATAAACCATTTATAAAGGTAGTCTTATTTTAAAGATTTTTCGCCCTAAATTTAGAAAATATTACTTGCTAAGATTTAGTTTTAGATTTAGTGTATGAATGAAATAAATATATAAAATAACATGGTTTTGATATAAAAGCTGTATTAATTGTAACATCACATCCTGAGTGCAGACAGATCACAGCTCTGCCCACGTAAAGCCAGGAGCCGGCTGGCAGTGCCCTGTGCCTGACTCTGAGTACAGGAGGCCGTGGGCAGTGCTGAGTGTGTGTGTGTGTGTGTGTGTAGAGATGGCAGCCCTCCTCCGCTGGGTCAGTGTGGCTCTCCCCCTCAGGCGTCGTCTAGCTGCAGGCTCTCTTAATGTAGCGTCTCTGGCGTGTTCTCCAGGGTCCGGCCCGCGGTTCTCCCCGGTGAGAGCTGTGCGGACTCAGCCGTTTAAATCGGCTCCGGCGCCGCTGACCCGGCCTGTGAACACAGACACACACAGGGTCAGCTGGCTCGGGGCTCCCCACCACCTCCTTTAACCTGAAACACACCGGACACACCTGTGTGTGTGTGTGTGTGTGTGTGTGTTCAGAGATAAAGAGCTGCCGGCTAAACCTTAGCTTGACCTAGCTTTACCTATTTCTTTTTAAAGTGTTGATACTTATACTGTAATCTCTATAATCTCTGTCCCTGTCTCAGTTACCAGTATGTATATATACATGAATATATGGGTACATATATATATATATATATATATATATATATATATATATATATATATATATATATATATATATATATATATATATATGGGAAAATAGGAGACCACTTAAAATGATGAGTTTCTTTGATTTTACCAAATTGAAAACCTCTGGAATTTAATCAAGAGGAAGATGGATGATCACAAGCCATCAAATCAAGCTGAACTGCTTGATTTTTTGCAGCAGGAGTAAAGCAGCATAAAGTTATCCAAAAGCAGCATGTAAGACTGGTGGAGGAGAACATGATGCCAAGATGCATGAAAAAAAAAACTGTGATTAAAAACCAGGGTTGTTCCACCAAATATTGATTTCTGAACTCTTTAAAACTTTATGAATATGAACAGGACAGAGGTCAATCACAGTTGTATTTATTGAGAAATAATACATAACTTTATATGTCATTCACTCATATATGAGTATGCATTTGAATGTCATCTCTGTAAGACATATAGACAATATAAACATACTCATAACACATTATAATGCATTAATAAGGCATTATAAACATGGCTATACATATCTATAACAATTTATAATTCATTTTAGCAATGTTTATTATGCATCATGAACAGTGATTATAATGCATTAATAGCTGCGTTTATAACATGTTGTACATCAATACCAAGAAACTCAGTCCCTCCTTGCAGACTTTATCATGACTAAAAAAGCTTCCAACTTATAAACACACCCTCAGTAATTCTATAAATATATTTTAACCACTCATAAATTAATCTTGTCTTGAATATAATGTTAATTATAGTCAATTATAATGCATTATAACAGATCTTTGTGCGCTCTAAGTAAAGTGCCAGACTTTCTCACTCATTGTAGGACTAGATTATTAATGATAGAGATATACTATTTTAACATATATATTACAAGCACAGCTTATAATGTATTATGATCACAGGTCATAATGCTTAACAAACATGGCTATAATGGGTTATGCATTTTTATAAACATTTATAGCCATGTTTATAATGCCTTATGAATGCATTATAATATGTTATGAATGTGGTTATGGCGTCTAATAGAGATGACATTCACAGAAAGTGTTACCAGATTAATATATGCGGTAAGAATATATGAGCATAAATACATGGAAATTGTGAAGGTGCGATGTGAAGTAGCTATTAAACATGGAATAAAGGTGATCCAGAACATACTTACTTTCTTACTTACTGTAATTATATATATATATATATATATATATATATATAATATAATACATATGTATTATGTATTATGTGTGTATAATACATACATATCTTAGGCTTACCTTAAATGTTTATCCTTAGTTATTCTTAGTAAAGTATTGTAATCAAGATGCGAATCATTACTAGGTTATAAGATGTTATAATTTATCTATTCATCTGTTTAAACCATTTATTGGACTATAACATACATGTATTTATTTCTGTACTGTAATACTTTTCTATTTTACAGCATTGTAATACATTTAAAATAGCTAAATATACTATATATATTCATTATTTATGTAAGATGCTGATTTATTGAACTGGATATTTTTGATTATGGGCATTGCCTCAGCAGTGTGTGTGTATGTATTATGTGTATTGAATGTGTATTGTGTGTATATTATGTATTGTATGTGTATTGTGTGTTGTGAGTGTATTGTGTGTTGTGTGTATTGTGAGTGTGTGTTGTCATGCATGTGTTTTCCATTGGCGATGGACGGAGGGCCGGAGGTGCGGCCGGTTTCTCTCTGTAATGATCCTCTTATTATTTCGCCTTTTCTCTTCAAATGGAGAAGAAGGGCATTCATCACGGTGCTGACCCGCGAGATCACGGCAGCCGGCGCCGCTTTGAACAGTAAAACACAACCTCGCTTTTAAATAAGATAAATAGTAAACAAATCCAGGCCAACCCTTTGAAAGGGCCTGCCAAGAGATTTACCTCGCCCTGTGGCAAATAATATTTCTTGAACTGGGTTTAAATTTCAAGTGTCTTGGGCTTCGAGAAACCTGGAACAAAAGAAAACGGGTCTCCGAACAGCAAATATTATCTGCTGCCGGGGCAAGATGTCAAGATTGCATTTTTGTTGTCTCAAATGTAGGAGCAAGGCTGGGTGCATGGCAAATCCCAGAATAAAACTCCATTTATTCCTCTTTACTCGGCTGGAGCCGGATCGCTGCTCCGCCACGTCTGTGAGCAGAGCACTGCCACGGAGGAAAAACAGCATTTTTTTTATATCTTTTTGCAGATTTATGGAGTTTTGTTGGTGTTTTATGGACATGGAGAGGATTTTTTTATTTATTTATTTATTTTTATTTTTTAATACATTATTTATTTTTGTGTTTATTGTATTTATTTGCTCACAAACAAAATAGTATAGTGCATTTATAGTGCATATATTCGGAGATGCTACAACTTTCAAACAATGAGAAATAAGTGTGGATATGTCATAACAATGGGAATTCTAAATAATTGTAAGCACGTCCTTTTATTAATAAGGCTTTTAATTGATCCAATGTAGCATTGTGTGAGTAACTTCATTTATTATTTTGTTCAAAAAAATATAATTATTAATATAATATTAATATAATTGTTGTTTCATTGTTATTTCATACAAGCACCAAACACAATAGTATCAATAAGTGAACTTGTTATTGCACATATAGAGATATATTGTTATCCTTCTCATTAAAGCACTTTTTATACATTTTAATAAATGTAACTTTTGGACTTGTTGAAGTTGACATGCTTATTTAACATGAATAATGAGACGTTTTTAAATATTTTTTAGTTTTTAGTAAGTTAGATTCATTCAAGTATTCATTTAGCCATTTCCCTAAACATATCAAGGTATTTTACGTATAAATCTTGTCACTAATATGTTTTTCGTTCATTCTCAAACCTCAAATTTTACTATTTTACTCATTTTCCCAAAAATCAACAGTGTGTCCTTTGTGTCGCAGCATTGTTGTTTCATACAAAAACTAAACACAATTGTATCAATACAATATTCAGGAATTATTTTAAATGAACATATTATTGCACATATAGAGATAGAATGTTATCCTTCACTTTAAAGCACATTTTGTACATTTTATAAAATTTTTCCTTCATATAAGGGGTGGGCTCTTTAACTTGTTGAATCGCTTACATAACTAAAATATAAGTTTTGAATATTATTTTTAATAAATTAGATTCATTCAAGTATTCATTTAGTTATTTCCATAAACATATCAAGGTGTATTTTACGTATAAAACCTGTCACTAATAAGATCTTAGATTTTTCTGTTAATTTATTATCATATTTTTAGGACTATAAGGTGCACCTAAATTGATTTAATTTTTCCAGAATTCAACAGTGTGTTTTTTGTGTCACATCATTGTTGTTTTATTTTTTATATCATACAAACACTAAACACAAATGTATCAATACATTTTTCATGAGTTATTTTAAATGAACTTATTATTGCCCGTATAGAGATAGAAAAGTACTTTTTTTTTTTTTACCTTATATTATTATTTTTTTCTGTTAGGCTCAGTAAGAAGGGTGAGGAGGCGGATACAATTGCAAGTAATATTTATTAGTAAACAAAGAAAAACAAATAAACAAACAATAAACCAGAACTAGAACAACAAGGCAATACTGGGTACAGTAACACTGAAAAACCAAAACAACCTGACTGATGTCAAATCAAAGGGACTATATATATACACACATGGAAGTAACAGGAAACATGAAACACCTGGGGACAAGTAACAAGGGGGCGGAGCTACAAATGACACATATGGGATCACAGAAGACAAGGTCAGAGACAAGGAGAACACAGTGAGGGCACACTAGGAAAACAGACAGACACAGGAAAAGATAGAAACATAGAGATAGATCCGGAAAAAAGACATGGAACAGGTTGAGAACTTCACAATCACATTCATTTAAATTGTTTTTAGAAAATTTTAATATTTATCTAAATGTCTGCAGCTATAACTCAATAAACCATATTTCCATCAAATGCCATGAAAATTATTAGGTACCCTGTTATGATAAAATATCACATTAATCATTTAAGAAAATCTGTAAAAACTGTAACTCAACCATATTTTCATTAAATTACATTTTCTTTGCAAAAATTTCTCCACCCCATGACTGATGCATGCATGCAAGTGTTAAAAAATCTCACTTAAGTGATTAAGCTTAAAAATATGGAATATGGAAATATAATTTCTTTGTTGTCTTCTGAAGTCCTATAAATATAAAGAATAGTCAAAATAATGAAAATAAATCACAGTATTCTGATAATGACCCTTTTGGATTGTTGTATGTATCATATGCATTAGTGTAAACCTGGCAAATAAATGATTATTATTAATAATATCCTGCATCTGTGTCTGTAATGCAAAAATAACTCCTCAAACCTCAGAATTTCTGCTTCTTCATCACTGGTTATTAACGCTGCGGTGGATCTCAGAGCGATTGGTAGTTTATTCATTGTGCTCCAGGACATCAACATGCAAGGAAACACATTACACGAGTTTATTTCTGCATTTCTGATTCAGTGAAAGATAAAAGGATAATTATTGTCTACCTGGAGTACCATGTCCATTTCAGGCCAATTACCATGATGACTGCAATAACTGTGCGGCTCATAATAACAGCACATGCCCCCCCAACGCACCCCCCCACAGTAATAACTTTGTCCCTTGATCAGTCTGGGAAGGGGCTAAGATGAAAGAACATACAATCATTTATTTAGCCTCATCAAGGGTCCAACTGTCCCCCCGCCCCCCCCCTCCCCCCCCTGTCCAACCGTCCACCCGTCCACCCGTCCCCCCGTCTGAGCAGCTTTCCCCTTCAGTCTCAGTATCAGGGAGGTCACGCCTGAAGCTCAGTGTTATAGAGGTGCTATAGATTACCTGACCTTTTAGGGTCATAAAATAGTCATAAAATAAAAATAAGACCTCCAATTATTTTCCCAAAAATTGTCAGTGTGCCTTGTGTATGAATTCTACCAGTCAGGTATTAAGGAGCAGTAAAAAAAAAAGAGTTTTCTTTCAGTGAAGTTTCTCCAGCACTATGGCTAGGTGCAGCAGCATTAGCATTAGCTGCTAACCGAAGTGCTAGCTTATTCGCCATTCAGAGGCGAGTATATTAGACTGTAGTCTGCGTGTTTATCATGTTAAAATTAAAAGTTACGTGGGACAAACCGCTAGCTGATAGCTGATAGCGCTAACACTGGGTTACTGGAACACTCAGGGTTCCTCAGTCTAGTGCTAATGCTAATGCTGCTGCACCCAACTTTAGTGCTGGAGAAACTTTAAAAGTGCACCTTATGTAAAAAAACAACAGTAAACAATGAGTTTTCTTTCAGTAAAGATCTCCAGCACTAAGGCTGGGTGCAGCTAATTTTTCCTTACATTTTTCAGTTCATTTATTATCACATTAAATTTAATTTAAATCCTTCAATTTTCTCAAAAATTATCAGTGCGTCTTATAATCTGATGCCTTTTATGTATATTATGTATGAATTCTACCAGTCAGATATTAAAGAGCAGCATTATAGAAAGTACAGCATTATAAGGGTGAGTTTTCTTTTAGTGAAGTTTCTCCAGCACTAAGGCTGGATGCAGCAGCATTAGCATTAGCTGCTAACCACAGCGCTAGCACTTTCGCCATTCAAAGACACGTATATTGGACTGTAGTGTTAAAACAAGCTACCTGTAACACTCAGTGTTCCTCACTCTAGTGCCATCGGTTGGCAATCAAAGTTTTCGTGCATCTTGGCATCATGTTCTCCTCCCTCCACCAGTCTTACACACTGCTTTTGGATAACTTTATGCTGCTTTACTCCTGGTGCAAAAATTCAAACAGTTCAGCTTTGATGGTTTGATGGCTTGTGATCATCCATCTTCCTCTTGATTCTATATTTTTTCAATTTATGCACTTTGTGTGTGTGTTTGTGTACTTTATATGTGTGTGTGTGTGTGTAGGAACTCTCAGCGTAAGGTCGCTGATCTAACACAAGTGTAAAAGTGTAAAACCGGAGCGTCCGACTCATAAGACAACCTCGCCTCCCTCACACACACACACCGCAGCATCCCACTGAGAGATCCCCTCGCTTTCATCTCCTCACACTGAGAACAAGAAAGAGAGAGAGAGAGAGAGAAAGAGTGACAGAAACAGACAGACAGACAGACAGACAGTGAGAGAAAGCCCTGGCCGCACTATCATTATATTTTTATTTTATTTTTTTTGTTTTTTTTTTCCTCCTATCCCCCCTTTCTTTCTTTAATCCCGCTGATGAAGTCTGGACAGGCAGAAGCATGCTCTCGCAGACAGCAATTTCAGCGCACCATATGCGGCTCTCGCGTCCTGCCCTCGCGGGGAGAGAGGGAGAGAGAGGGGGCGAGAGAGGTAGAGAGAGAGTGGGGAAAGAGACGAGGGGTGCCGGAAAGAGCTCTGAAATACAGCCCTGGCTTTAGGGGAGCGAGGGGAGGACCAGAGCACAGATGAAATAGGAATGGTGAGTGGAGGAGGTGTGTGTGTGTGTGTGTGGGGGTGTGTGTTTGGAAGATGGGGTTGGTGGTGGTGGAGGTGGTGGTGATGGTGATGGTGAAGGTGGGGTGGGGGGGGGTTTAGCTGCACCTACTGGCTACTGATCCCCTCTGATTCCCTCGCTCATTCCGGACCCTCGCCATCCATCAAGCCTCCTCCACTCCAGCATCCTGAAACCTGCCGCTTCAATAAAACCACCCCCCTCCACCACCCAACCAATGTGTCTCCCCCCCCCCCCATATATGTGAAAATACACACACACATATATATATATATATATATATATGATAAGAGCAGCAGCACATGCAGAGCGCAGTCGCAGGTAAACACACGCTGGAGGCAGGTACTCACACAAAATGGTGGCTAGCCAGCGCTCTCCAGCCCCCCCACTGCACCCCGGTCACGTGACGCAGAGATGGAGACGGAGCGTGTGCTCCCCTCTAATTCCTCCCCCCGACAACTCGACCTCCCGAGCATGGATCCTAGGGGCACGCCGCAGTATACCGTAGTATACGTTATATACAGTGCTACACAGCGCTAACCTGCAGAGGACGTGTGTAGGTTGTGCAGCTGCACACGGCTTCATCTAATCAGCACCTCCGTCTACAGAGGAGTCTGTTTAAATATATATATATATGTAGCTCTGAAAAAAAAATAAAACATCACTTAAAAATTAGAAAGAGTTTCTTTGATTTTGCCACATTATAAACCTCTGGAATACAATCAAGAGGCTGAGCTGCTTGAATTTTTGCACCAGGCGTAAAGCAGCATAAAGTTATCCAAAAGCAGTGTGTAAGACTGGTGGAGAAAGAGAACATGATGTCAAGATGCATGAAAAAAACTGTGTTTAAAAACCCCCAGGGTTATTCCACCAAATATTGATTTCTGAACTCTTAAAACTTTATGGATACAAACTTGTTTTGAAAGCTCTGCTCTTTTTTTTTTTGTTATTTCAGCCATTTCTCATTTTCTGCAAATAAATGCTCTAAATGACATTTTTTATATTTTTATTAGGAATTTGGGAGAAATGTTTTCAGTAATTTATGGAATAAAACAACTATGTTCATTTTACTCAATATACATATACCTATAAATAGCAAACTGAAGTGGTCTCTTAATTCCTTTTTTTCCCAGAGCTGTATACATATATATACTAGTGCATCTAAAATTAAATAAAAAAATAAAAAAATAAGTATCATTGAAAAGTTACGTTATTTCAGTAATTCAATATGTGAAACTCTATAATATATCATATAGAGGTATTACACACAGAGTGATCTATTTAAAAGAGTGTTTATTTCTTTTATTGATGGTTTGTTGGTGCTCATCTTGGCATCATGTTCTCCTCCACCAGTCTTACACACTGCTTTTGGATAACTTTGTTATATCACTCCTGGTGCAAAAATTCCAGCAGTTCAAGCAGTTCAGTTTGGTGGTTTGATGGCTTGTGATCATCCATCTTCCCCTTGATTATATTCCAGAGAATTATCATTTTTAAGTGGTCTATGTCATTACTTCTATATATTAACACATTATTAGTATATTATGAATGTTATGTTATAATCGACTGATCCAGGAAAAGGGGAAGCATCTCTCTGTAGAGGTGCGGAGGCTGGGTTGTGGTTGGGGTTGGTGGGGTAGGGGAGACAAAAATAATTAAATTTAGGTCAATAGACCTTGCTCAGTTACATACAAGGGGAGATCCATAATCCCGCATGTACTCTATCTGCCTGCACTTCCAGCCTGCGCCGTGCTGACCAAGCAGCTTCTTCCTTAAAGCCCGCTCCCGCTTCCCATATACATAATATATCCATCCCGGCCCCTCCCCCTCCGGCGGCTCGCTCCCGCCCCCCCGGCTGAGACACGCCGTTAGCTCAGGAGCGATGCTCTTCATTTGTACCTCTCTCCGGGCGAGAGACACCCAGAGAAGGTTACATTTAAACAGTGATTGGGGAGTATATAATTAAGGCCGGGGAGAGCGGCTCGCTCTTTTAGGTGAGAATTGAAGGGGAATGAGAATGACTTTGTCTATTACAGGCCCTAAAGTGAGAGTGTGGCACAGTGGGAGTCTCTCTCTCTCTCTCTTTCTCTCTTTGTCTCTCTCTTTCTCTCTCCCTCTCTTTTTCTCTGTGTGTATTATTCTCTCGTTCTCTCCTCTCTGTTTCTGAACTTCAGCTGAAAGACACACAGTCTGAACTCTGAAGTGGGGCTGTAGTGTAGATTACAGTGTCGATGAATATAAGTGTAAATGTGTGATGCATTCTGATTGGCTGCCTCGCCTCTCCATTGCAGCTCAAAAAATTAGAATATCATCGAAAAGTAACTTTAGTTCAGTAATTCAGTTCAAAATGTGAAACTCAAATATATTATATATTATATGTATTACACACAGAGTGATCTATTTTAAGCGTTTTTCTGTTCCTTTTTCTGTTAGTGATTATAGCTCACAGGCAATGAAAACCCAAAAATCTGTGTCTCAGAAAATTTGAATATTAAACAAGACCAACTGGTACTTTTGGCAGTACTATGGGCAGTGTGCCAAGTCCTGCTGGAAAATGAAATCTGCATCTCCATAAAAGATGCGCTGAAAAGATAATGCGCTGTAAGATTTTCTGGGAAAACAAAACTGCACTTTTGAATTTAGACTTGATAATAAAACACAGTGGATCCACACCAGCAGATGTTGCACATGTCTCTCCAAACCATCACTGATCATCAGTAAGTTTTACATTTAGTTTCCACACTATATCAGTTTTGCTGAGATGCGGATTTCATTTTCCAGCAGGACTTGGCACACTGCCCACATTGCCAAAAGTACCAACTGGTCTTATATAGTATTTAAATTTTCTGAGACACAGATTGTTGGGTTTTTAATTATATTAACAATAAAAGAAATAAACGCTTAAAATAGATCATTCTGTGTGTAAAACATCTGTATAATATATGAACTTTTTTTTTTTTTTTAGAAAGCCTTAACAGCCATCTCTGGGCAGTAGAGACAGTTACTTCAATAAAAAAAAAACAGCATAGACTCTAGTTAACTCTAGTTAATACCCATGGTTTGAGAAGAAACGATAAATGAAATGTCCAATTTTTATTGGTTTGGTTGCTTTATACTCTTGTAGCCTATGACTGGCCTTGGCTGGCATTATGTATGAGGCTAATAGGTTTGTGTTTATCTGCTCCAGAGAGTCCTATTGTATTGGCAATACGTATTCTACTACTACAAGAAATAAGAATTGATACTCTTCATTTTAAAATAAACAAGGAATGAGCATGTATCCCAATACAATTTATCACAGTAATGATAAATATATAAATATCACCAAATCGCCCAGTCTTAGGTAGTGATAATGCCGGTTACTGCAAGCAGACAAACACCATTAACAGTGATCATAACCCAGCTAAAGCACGCTGTTCTCTGATTGGTTGTGATTTTATTTATTTCAGAGTGGTAGAGGCCGAGTGGCGTCTTGCTCTGCTGTGTTAAATAAAACTGTGTTTAGATGTAAAGTGAGGATCACTCTGAACATTACGGAGATGAGAACAGCGGTGCGAATATGAAAACTACACCCTCCCGGTCGCCGGTGGAGGCGGCGGCGCTCCCCGTGTGCGGGGGGTTTGGACAGTGGAGGGGACTCTTTAATGGGACACGGAGACGGGCTTAAATGTCTTTCAGATGACAGGGATGGAGCATGCTGGGAGATTGATGACATTTATGGGCACACACCTATGTAGTCCTGCCCCCAGCGGTTTCGCATCGGGCCACATCACCACCACATTAGACAGAGGGAAATGTTCCATAGACACACGAGAGAGAGAGAGAGAGAGAGAGAGAGAGAGAGAGAGAGAGAGAGAGAGAGAGAGAGAGAGAGAGAGAGAGAGAGAGAGAGAGAGAGAGAGAGAGAGAGAGAGAGAGAGAGAGAGAGAGAGAGAGAGAGAGAGAGAGAGTTTTAACTGACTTTTAAGGACACTTTATTATAACCAAATTGTGTTATAAAATCTTAAAAGTCAGTTTTAGGCCATCTCGGCCGTTAAAATAATCATTTTAAAAACAGAGGATCATAACAGCGTATGTGTAAATAAATAAATACATAAATAAATAACAGTAAATCATTCCCTGCAGTATTAAAACTGAGGTGCAAAGCAGAGCTCATCATCTAAAACCGAGCACACAGCCTCACCACAACACCACACTGCCGTAAAAGTTATAAGATCCGACATACATTTGTAATAATTAAAATCAATTAAAACCCTGGATCTGACAAGTCTAGAGAGGATTGTTACTGCGTCGGTGTCAGCTGCTTGAGCCACTTTGTTCCTGCGACTAATGTAGACCGCCAACTTAGCCTGACCAAGGATAAAATTGATCAGCTGACACCTGAATCTCTCTCTCCGCACATATTTAAAACCCAGGATAAAAATCTGAGGTGTAAAAACCACATTAAGAGCCGTAAAAACAGAGTGTAAAACCTTAAAAAGGGGACGTAGCCTAAAACAGTGCATAAAAGCGTGAAACACCGTTTCCCTTTGAGAACAGAAGGGACAACCTTGAGTGACATCAGGATTTAAAATGGAAATAAAAGAATTCACAGAGACAATACCGTGTAAAATCCTCCACTGCAGGTCAGCCACTCTCTTCGTTAACGGTGGTTTATACAGCGCTCTCCATTCTGGGTGAACCTCATCACTGAGACCCAGAGCATCACGCCACGGTGTGTCTGCTCTGGTCTCCAGTCTTTTCCTGTTAAAAACTTTTACACAGGTCCTGTACAGTCTTTTTCCAGACACCGAGCTGAGGTCCATGTCCGGCTCCTCTGTGCTGTTCAGGAGCAGTCCCTGACAGCCCTGATAGTCCGGGGTGATGATGACCCTGGGAAACGGGTCATCTCCATCAGGGCTGAGTACTCCTGTGCCATAGTCCGTTAGCAGAACCCGCTCCTCAGAAGACAGCGCAGACCTCCAGCGCTGTAGGATCTGGGCCACGACTCGGAAGGACCTCACCCTCAGACGCACCGCCAGGTTCTCCACTCCGTCCAACCCTGGCCCTGCAACCTCCACCAGCTGACGAAGCGTCATGACATTCATGGAGACCAGCATCCTGACCAGAGAGGGGGAGGTCCGGCTCGTCACATCCAGTCGTGACCCATAGACTAGAGGTTCTTCCAGGAGCCAGTGCAATGAGGCATCACCCAGTCTGGACATGTTAAAAAAGTTCCAAATTCTAAAAAGTCCACGATAAAACAAAGGTAATCCATTAAAATCCAGTGCTTTGGTGTCCATTAAAAACAAAGATCTGTCTAGTCCCATTCCGCCCACAGTCTGTAAAATCCGGCATGCCACTGCTCTCCATACCAAGTCCTGTGGGCCGGTGAGCAGTCTCTGGACGAACTGAAGGCGAAAGGCAGCAGTCCTACTGGCTAGGTGGACCAGCCCTTGTCCTCCTTCCTCCTTGGGCAGGAAAAGAACTGCCTGTGGTAGCCAGTGCAGTCTGTCCCAGAAGAAGTCCACCAGTAAAGCCTGAATGCCAGCAAGTAGGTTCGGTGGGGGATCCACACACGCCAGCTTATGCCATAAAAAAGAAGCAGCAAGGTTATTTACAATTAAAACCCGACCCCGATAAGACAGCTGAGGGACTAGCCAGTTCCACCTATTGAGACGACCCTTCACTTTCTCAATAGTTCCCTCCCAATTTTGCTTTTCGTATTCGCTGTCTCCCAAGTACACTCCCAGATATTTAAAACCACCCGTCCTCCATGACAACCCAGGCAGTGCGGGTCCCCCACCAGGCCATTCACCCACTAAAACAGCAGTGCTTTTTGTCCAGTTCACTTTAGCAGATGATAAAATTCTAAAATCATTTAAAACATCCACTAAAACATCAATGTCACTCTGAGAGGTTATCAGGACAGTCAGATCATCTGCATAAGCAGAAAGGCGTAGAGGTGTGCTACAATTCGGGATAATAAATCCGGAGAGCCTCTGCCGCAGCTGGCAGAGCAGAGGCTCGATAGACAGGCTGTATAACATTCCCGAAAGAGCACACCCCTGCCTGATACCTCTGTAAACATTAAAAGGAGCGCACAAACCACCGTTAACTTTCAGTACACTTTCTATTTCACTGTACAAAACTTTGATCATAGCTATGAAACCAGGGTTGAACCCAAAGTTCTCCAGAACTTTCCACAAATACTCGTGTTCAACCCGGTCAAAAGCCTTTTCCTGGTCCAAAAATACGAGACCAGTCTTTAAGCCCAATAGTCTGGAGACGGCCAAAACATCCCGAATTAAATGAACATTATCAAAAATAGACCTGCCAGGCACACAGTACGTCTGGTCAAGGTGAACCACCTGCTCCATCACCTTCCCCAGTCTCGAGGCTAATGCTTTCGAGAGTAGCTTGCAGTCTGTACACAACAATGACACAGGGCGCCAGTTTTTCAGCCAAGTCAGATCCCCCTTCTTTGGCAGTAGGGTCAGGACAGCTCTCCTGCAGCTCAGCGGGAGCTTCCCATCCTGCACACTGGCCTGAAGCACCTCCAGCACATCCTGACCCAACACTGACCAAAACGCCTTATAGAACTCCACCGGGAGGCCATCAATGCCCGGAGCCCGGCCGTTCTCCATGCCCTGGAGGGCTTCGTACAGCTCACCCATGGTGAGCTCAGCGTCAAGTGCCCTGGCAGACTGTGGCGTAATTTTTGCCTGAAGGGGGAAGAATCTCTCCTCTACACCCTGTGCATTGGCTCGCTCACTCTCATACAGCTTTGAGAAAAAGCTGACTGTCTGCTGGCGAATTTCAGAAGGCTCAGATACGAGATCCCCTGATTCAGTTCGCACAGCATGCATAAACCTTTTCTGTCCATTTTTACGCTCGAGACCAAAGAAGAACTTTGAAGGAGCATCCATCTCCGTTACATTACGGAAACGAGAACGGACCAGCGCCCCCTGTGCTGTAATGCCTAGCAGATCAGCTAACGCAGCCTTTTTTCTTTTAAGAGCTGTAATACGCTCTTGATTTCCTGTGGGTTCTGTAAAACCTTGAAGCTCCACAATCTCAATCTCCAGAGCTTTCAGAGATCTGGTAATGTCTCTAGTGACATTGACAGTGTACTGCTGACAAAACACTTTAATGTGTACTTTTGCTACGTCCCACCAACTCTGTAATGAATTAAAAGATGCTTTCTGTGACTTTAAAACATCCCATAAAAAAGTAAAAGACTCTTTAAAATTAGCATCATCTAAAAGTGAGGTATTAAAATGCCAATACGCACTCTGAGGTTTAATATTACTTTTTTTAAAAGTACATTGAACCATACAGTGGTCCGTAAAACCAACAGGAGAAATAAAACAGTGCGTAAAAACAGATAAATGATGCTTAAAACCATAAAATCGATCAAGCCTGGCCAGGGAGAGAGCATTATCTCTAGAATGTGCATATGTATATTGCTTCTGTTGGCCATTTAAATTTCTCCATATGTCACACAAGTCTTGCATCTCTATGAGCTCACACAGCCGCCTGCGGGATGCAGTGTGTGGCTCCAGGTGGTTCCTGTCCAGGCTATCAGCTGTACAGTTAAAATCCCCACCCAAGACTAAAAAATCAGTAAAATCACAGTCAGAGAGTACAGAGCTGAGCCTGTCTAAAAACAACATCCTCTCCACTCCTAGATTGGGAGCGTACACACAAATAAAAACAAAGGTCTCATTCTCAAAACAGGCTTTTACTTTTAGCAGCCTCCCAGGTAAAATCTCATCTACTGTGTAAGAGTAGGGGATAAAACTGGACACAAATAAAATACCAACTCCACTGCTAACAGAAGAATAATTACTTAAAATGGCCAAGCCATCCCACTCTTTAGCCCATTCTATATTCAGTTCACCATCACTGTGCGTCTCTTGGATGAAAAAAACATCAGCACGTTTTTGTTTGGCCAACTCATAAAACATTGCTCTTTTTACAGGGTCTCGTGCACCATTCAGGTTTAAAGAAGCAATCTGAATATCACCCATTAAAATAATAAAATAACATAAAACAGTGATGGCAAGGGCCAGTCTGAAACAGGGACTAAAAAACTTTAAAAACAACATTTTTACAAGCTTTGCAGGCTGGTCAGTATCTTGTTTAATCTGTACACTTCTGTGGAGGTAAAAGCCTTTTCTCTTTTTAAAAGTTTAACGTCATGGATGAACTGGTCTGTGTCTGAAAAATTATCCTCCACCCGCACACCTCTCTGCCCTTTAGACTCTTTTAAAAACTTCTTAATTTGTACAGCAGTATACACAACAGGAATTCTCTCATCCTGAGAGCACACAGACCACCCAGAGTCAGAAACAGAGCCATCATTATCACCTTCATCATCACCCTCACTCCCCTTCACCTCCTCATCTGTACCACTGACCTCAGTCTTTGCCTGCTTCTTCCCTGTTTCCTTTCCTGACTTCTTTCTTTTAGTTGGCACTTTAAAAACAGGTTCATCCACCATCTCCACATCATTTAAAACCACAGCTGCAGCAGAGGCAGGTTTATCGCAGTCACTCACCTCTGCTGTCTGCCCCTCAGTGCCCCCCGCCGCGCTGCACGCCTCCTCCACGGGCGGCTCCTCCACAGCTGGGGGAGGTGATGAAGGTGCCTCCGCGGCGCGTGCAGCTCCCCCGGTCTCCTCCGCTTCAGCCTCGGACCCGCTCACCTCACACTGTTCCGACTCCGGGGCAGTCGGCGCACCTCCCGCGCCCGAGCCCGCAGCCGCCGCAGGGGGAACGGCCACCGCGGGCTCTGCAGCAGCAGGACCCGGCCGCTCGCGCTCAGCACCCGCAGGAACATCTGAGCTCGCGTTAGCCTTCTCCGGGCAGGCTCGCACCAGATGACCCGCTTGTCCACACCAGAAACATTTCATATCGGTGTCAGTGGACACGTACACCGTGTAATCAAATTCGTCCACTTTCAGTTTGAGGACCAGGTCCAGATCCTCCCCATCCTTCAAATTCATTAAAACCACTCTCCTAAAGGACACAAGGTGCTTTAAAAGAGGCGATTTGAGTCCGAGACTAAGCCGTTTCACGGATGAGACCAGCTTCCCGTAGCGGGAAAGCTCACGGACGAGTAGCTCGTCCTTAATGAATGGGGGAACATTCGACAATATCACCTTTCTCGCGGGGGTACTGAGGGGCAACACCGGGAAGAGCTGACCGTTTATAATTACCCCTTTGCTGATCAGGTCGTTCGCTCTTTCCACGGTGTTTAAAAACATCACCATAGAGTTATTCATGCGGGAGGCGGAGAGCACGTTTTCGTATCCCACGAGCTCTCCGACAGCAAGGCAACATGTCTCAATACTCGCCTTACAGGCGAACTTAACTCCATTCTGCCTGGAGAGCTGCTCAAACGGCGAACTCCTTGGAGCCGCAGAGCTCCTCCGAGCCGCCGCACTCCAGGCCATGCTCACGCCACTCACACACACACACACACCCGCGCTCAGCAGCGCGCACACACACCACACAGCTACAACACACACACACGCGGATAAACTCACTCACACACTCAAACAATCCACTCAATCAAAACGAAAACGAAAGTAAACAACAACAAAAAAAAGTTTGGCAAAAAACGCCAAGCGCTCTCACACACACACCCTCCGTCTCCTTCCAACACTCACGCTCACGCATGCGCAGAGAGAGAGAGAGAGAGAGAGAGAGAGAGAGAGAGGTAAAGATAGAGAGAGGTATATAGAGTGAAAGATAGGAGAAGGAGTGAGGGAGGGAGAAATAAAGAGATTGAGAGAGAGCAAGAAAGAAATAGATGAGAGAATGAAAGAAAGACAGATAGAGATAGATGTACACTTAAAGATAGAGAAAAAAGAACAAGTATGTAAAGATAGAGAGATTTATATAAAGTGAGAGAGCGTGAGGGAGAAATAAAGAGATTGAGAGAGAGCAAGAAAGAAATAGATACAGGACAATGAGAGAGAGACAGATAGAGAGAGATGTAGACTTAAAGAAAGAGAAAAAATCAAGAAGGTAAAGATAGAGGGAGGTACATAAAGTGAGAGAGTGAGAGAGAGTGAGGGATAAATAAAGAGATTGAGAGAGAGCAAGAAAGAAATAGATAAGAGAGAATGAGAGAGAGAGACGGATAGAGAGAGATATAAACTTAAAGAAAGAGAAAAAAACAAGTATGTAAAGATAGAGAGATATATAGAGGGAGGGAAAGAGTGAGGGAGGGAGAAATAAAGAGATTGAGAGAGCAAGAAAGTAATAGATACGAGAGAATAAGAGAGAGACATAGAGAGAGATGTAGACTTAATATAAAGAAAGAGAAAAAATCAGGAAGGTAAAGATAGAGAGAGGTATATAAAGTGAGAGAGTGAGAGAGTGAGGGAGAAATAAAGAGATTGAGAGAGAGCAAGAAAGTAATAGATACGAGAGAATGAAAGAGACAGATAGAGAGAGATGTAGACTTAAAGAAAGAGAAAAAATCAAGAAGGTAAAGATAGAGAGAGGTATATGAAGTGAAAGAGTGAGAGAGAGTGAGGGAGAAATAAAGAGATTGAGAGAGAGCAAGAAAGAAATAGATAAGAGAGAATGAGAGAGAGATATAAACTTAAAGAAAGAGAAAAAATCAAGAAGGTAAAGATAGAGAGAGGTATATAAAGTGAAAGAGTGAGAGAGAGTGAGGGAGAAATAAAGAGATTGAGAGAGAGCAAGAAAGTAATAGATACGAGAGAATGAAAGAGACAGATAGAGAGAGATGTAGACTTAAAGAAAGAGAAAAAATCAAGAAGGTAAAGATAGAGAGAGGTATATGAAGTGAAAGAGTGAGAGAGAGTGAGGGAGAAATAAAGAGATTGAGAGAGAGCAAGAAAGAAATAGATAAGAGAGAATGAGAGAGAGAGACAGATAGAGAGAGATGTAGACTTAAAGAAAGAGAAAAAATCAAGAAGGTAAAGATAGAGAGAGGTATATGAAGTGAAAGAGTGAGAGAGAGTGAGGGAGAAATAAAGAGATTGAGAGAGAGCAAGAAAGAAATAGATATGAGAGAATGAGAGAGAGAGACAGATAGAGAGAGATGTAGACGAGAGAGATACAGAGACCAAGATAGAGGTATCGAAAGAGAGACGGAGAGAGAAAGAGAGGTAAAGATAGAGAAAAAAAGAGGTAGGTAAAGATAAAAGAGAGGTTTATAGAGGGCGAGAGTGAGAGAGAGAAAGTAAGCGAGGGAGAAATGAAAAGATTGAGAGAGAGCAAATGAGAAATAGATAAAGAGAGAATGAGAGAGAGGAAGGCAGATAGAAAGAGAGTTTAAAGACCAAGATAGAGGTATATAAAGAGAGAGAGAGCAAAAGAGAAATAATAAAGAGCAAATGAAAGAGGTATAGATTTAAAAAGATAGATGCAAGAGAGGTATATATATATATATATATAGAGAGAGAAAGAGATAGCTATATAAATGGCAAGAGCAAGGTATAGATGGGTAGAGCGAGACAGATGGCAAGAGAGAGGTATAGAGTGATAAAGGTACAGAGAGAGAGATAGTAACAGAGGCAGAGAGAAATAGATAGAACAGTGAGAGATAAAGAGGACTAGAGAGAGAGGGAAAAAGAGGAAGGTAAAGATAGAGAGAAGTGTATAGAGGGTGAGAGTGAGCGACAGTGAGCTAGGGAGAAATAAAGAGATGAAAAGAAAGCAAGAGAGAAATAGTAGATAGAGAGGTACAGAGACCAAGATAGAGGTGTGGAAAAAGAAAGGGAGAGAGATAGAGACCAAAAGAGAAATAGATAAAGAGAGCGAGAGAGAGTAACCGAGGTAGAGAGAAATAGAAAGAGATAGAGAGGTAGATACAGGGAGAGAGATAGAGAACAAAAGAGAAATAGATAAAGAATAAAAAGAGGTACACATAGATAGAGTGAGATGGATGGCAAGAGAGAGGTATATATAGAGAAAAGGTATAGAAAGAGAGAGTGATTAACAGGAAGAGAGGAAAAAGAGAGGTGAAGAAGGATAGAGTAACAGGGAGAGAAAAGGAGAACAGGACAGAGCGAAGGATTACTAGAGAGAGAGAGATAAAGAAATAGAGAGAGGTAGAGGGAGAAAGAGATCATTGTAAAAAGAAAGAGAGAGAGAGACCAAAAAAAAACTGAGACCAAGGAAGATGGATGATCACAAGCTAAGAAATGTTGTTTGTAGTTTATAGAATAAAACAACAATGTTCATTTTACTTAAACATATAGTTATAAATAGCAAAATCAGAGAAACAGAGAGAAAGAAAGAGGTAGAGAGAGAGGTAGAGAGAGAGAGAGTGAGAGAGAGAGAGAGTCTCACACTTGTCTGACAGTAACGCAGCACTTAGTCACTATAGCCCGGGGTTGATCAGTATAATTCACTTGCTTTGCTGGAGGGGGGCATCGAGACGTCGTGTGCTATTGATCCTGATATTGACATAATTTGACGCTTCCTTTAAAGCGTAATGTTAGACCGGGGAGAGGTGGAGAGGTACTTAAGCAGATAGCTGTGATCTTTTTCCCATCAGACGAGGCTCAGCTGCCGGCGTGACCGGGCCGGGCCGGGCGGAGCGGAGCGGAGGCTGAGGGTCAATGTCAGAGAGCGCGGTCAGACGCTGACCCCTAGCTGACCCCCACAGCTTTTACCAGTCATTCAAACCCTATTTTTTACATCTCAGGTTGGAGGTTGAAGTGCTTTATAAATGAATATGATAATTCAGCTGGTTATTATTTATTCATACGTGCTGTTCTTTTGAAACTATAGAATGTCAGTTTGCTTATATAAACCTTAAAGCATAGCATACTGAATATTCCTGTATTTCCTTTTTTTTTTTTTTTCGTTTTTTTTAAATCCGCCTGCTATCCTCAAATTTATTAACGTCTTTTATTCTCTGGGTCGAGATGATCCCAGCAATTTATACCTTCCTAGTATTATCATTAAATATTTTAGCAAAATTTTATTGCCTGTTTTTTTATGTTTATTTGAAAAATTTCAGTGTTTTATTAGTATTATATAAGTACAATAAGAGGAAGATGGATGATTGAACTGAACTGCTTGAATTTCTGCACCAGGAGTAAAGGCATAAAGTTATCCAAAAGCAGTGTGTAAGACTGGTGGAGGAGAACATGAAAAGATGTTAAAAATGAATATGGTAATTTAGCTGGTTATTATTTATTCATACGTGTTGTTCTTTTGTTTATGGGTCAAGATGATCCCAGCATTTTAAACATCCAGGAAATTATTATAATTACAGATCATTAAATATGTTAGCAAAAATGTATCGCCTGTTTTTTATGTTTATTTGAAATTTTATAAGTATTATATAAGTACTATAATTATTGTGTTTTTGAGTCTGGAATATAATCAAGATAAAGATGGTTGATCACAAGCCATCAAACCACCAAGCTGAACTGCTTGAATTTTTGCACCAGGAGTAAAGCAGCATAAAGTTATCCAAAAGCAGTGTGTAAGACTGGTGGAGGAGAACATGACAAGATGTTAAAACTGAATATGGTAATTTAGCTGGTTATTATTTATTCATACATGTTTTTCTTTTGAAACTATAAAACGTCAGTTTGCTTATATGAACCTCAAAGCATAGCATATTAAATATTCCGTATTCTGTAATAAGACATGAAAAACAAAAACAAAAACGCTAACTTTATAAAATGAAACAATAGGAGAGAAAAACATTCTCAACTTTTTTTTTTGTTTTGCTTTTTGTTTTTTAACCTGCCTGCTATTCTCAAATTTAGAAACACCTTTTATTCTCTGGGTCAAGATGATGTCTGGGTCAGCAATTTATACCTTCAGAGAACTATTATAATTACAGATCTTTAAATATTTTAGCAAATTTTATGTTTATTTGAAAATTTCAGTGTTTTATCAGTATTATATAAGTACTATTATTAATGTGTTTTTGAGTCAGGACCTAAAGTGAAGGGACATTTAGAGAAACATTATAAAACTGAAGGTCATGGTGACCTCAACATTATTACCAAACAAATATATGTGAAATATTGATATTTTTTATGATTTATGTCAATCAAACAGTCATAGTAAAACATACATTGCAGTTAAAATATTTAAAGCATTTATTTATTTTTGTTTTTTTGTCTTCATCAAATTAAAAACAAAAAAAAAACAATAGATATGAATCACAAAACTATTATCAACCATCTTTTTAGAGACTTTAAACACTGAATGGGATCATATTGACCCCAAATATAATAATAGGAGGGTTAAGCTGTGTTGTTTAGTACAAATATGTTACCTAAATCACTCAGCTATTTATATATAAAAAAAATAAAAAAATAAGAGAGCACTTCAGTTTCTGAATCAGTTTCTCTGATTTTGCTATTAATAGTTAAATGTTTGAGTAAAATGAACATTGTTGTTTAATTCTATAAACTACGAACAGCCTTTCTCCCAAATTCCAAATAAAAATATTGTCATTTAGAGCATTTATTTGCAGAAAATGAGAAATGGCTGAAATAACAAAAAAAGATGCAGAGCTTTCAGACCTCAAATAATGCAAAGAAAACAAGTTCATATTCATAAAGTTTTAAGAGTTCAGAAATCAATATTTGGTGGAATAACCCTGGTTTTAAATCATTTTTTATGCATCTTGGCATCATGTTTTCCTCCACCAGTCTTACACACTGCTTTTGGATAACTTTATGCTGCTTTACTCCTGCTGCAAAAAGTCAAGCAGTCCAGTTTGGTGGTTTGATGGCTTGTGATCATCCATCTTCCTCTTGATTATATTCCAGAGGATTTCTTTGATTTGGTAAAATCAAATAAACTCATCATTTTTAGAACAGAAACAGGGAGCCTAGTGCATTCCAAATTGCACTTTTTAATAGAACATTATAGTCATTATGGCCTTTAGAAAAATGTGTTTTGCGTTTTGAAACCAGTTCTTTTTTTTAAACACTTTTACTTAAAGAGTAAAAAGCTTGAGTTAATGTTTCAACTTCTACAGAAGTATTTTATTAAACCCATTTTTTTTTGTAATTGCATTTCTATTTGTAACTAAATCACATAATCAAATAAGACTACCTTTATAAAGGGTTTATACATGGTTTATTAATATGTTTATTAATGGTAATTAATTAGGTTGCAAATACTTAAAAATATTCATAATCATATTAGTATATTTGTAAGTATGTTTAACTATTTACATTAAATGACTAAGCAAACAACGGATCACTGTTGCCTTTTCAATTGATGTGTTTTAACTGATTATCAATGGTTTTTAAAGCATTTACAACCTAATCAATAATAATTAATACACTAATTTATAAAGCATTTTTAGACCCTTTATAAGGGTAGTCTTATTTTAAAGTGGTAACCAATTTTCTATCCTTGTACTTGTAAAAATAAGCAGTCAGTTGTGTGTTATTTCTCCTCTTTTTCTTGATACGGCTCCTTTAAACCTCTCACTACAGTTCAAACTTGCACACATGCATAGAAATACGGCTTTTACTGGCGTTCATTTGTGAAAGCAAACAAACAAACAAGCAAATAGATGCAGTTAGTGTGCTGATAGAACATCCAACCAGGACTGATTAACTCCACAATTACCTCACTGATAGAAACGCAGGCGTGTGTGTGTGTGTGTGTTTATTAGTGTGTGTGTTTTAGTGGTGTGAAAGTGAACAGGATGAAAGTGAGGAGCAGATGTTCCTCTGTGGATTTGAATGGGTGGGTGCGGACCACGTCTCATGGCTGAACGTGACCTTTGACCCTGAGGGCTAGGTAAAGGCCAGTGCGCACATGTTCAGTCCTGCGTGCTGCGTGTCCACAGACTGTGATTACCCCGTCATTAACAACAGCTCATTTCAGCGTCCAGCCAATCAGAATGCCTCAATTCTGTGATGCTCTGATTTATACAGATCTCCTTTATACAGAATATCATGTAGTAACTTAATAAAAATTTTCAACAAACCAAAAAACTCTGTAAAGAAGCATTTACATGCTCTTATCTGAGGTTCTGAGGCTGGTAACTCTGATAAACTTATCCTATACAACAGAGGAAACTCTTGCTCTTCCTTTCCTGAGACAGTCCTAATGAGTGCCAGTTTCATCATAACGTTTTTGATGGTATTTGCAACTGCGCTTGAAGATACTAACAAGGAGCTTTACGTGACTGACAAAATTACCTCTGTGCTTGAAAAAAAAAATACATTTGTTTGTAGTATTTTTTTAGACCTTTCAACAGTTATATAATATAAAAAGTTATATAAATATGTTTATCAGGATACTAAGTATAATCTAAAATCTCTCTCTCTCTCAAAAAAAAAAACAACTTCTATTCTGGGACCATTATTATGTCTTCTTTATGTTAATGACTTAATGAATTAATATTTAAATTCATTCCCCAATAATGTTTACAGATGGTGTAACTCTTTAATTGCCATAAAATTTTAATGCATTAATTAATTCATTCATTCATTAGGAATACAAAAACATGGTTTAAATTAAACAAACTTGTCTTAAATATAAAAAAAAAAGTCAAATTCAATTATTTTTAGTGGTAGAAAAAATATACCCTAAAAGCATATAAAAAATTAAATCAACAATTAAATCTGTGGTGTTGCCACAAGTGCCAAATTAAAAGTTTTTGGGAATCATTATTTAAATATTTAAATTTGTTCATCTAATTTATATGTATTGCATTCAAATGATGGAAAAATCAAATGATGGAAAAATCCTAGATAAAATTATAAATTACTTTATTATAAATGCAGAGATTTATAAATATTCAACTCAGTCTTTAGATTTTCATATTCCTTAATTTTGCTCTTGTAGAGGTCAAATTTCAGTAAGATATAGGGGGACAAAATCTGCGGAATTATGTTATTTACTTATTTTTTTGGTGGTGATTGGTGTGACGCAGTGGATAATACCACTACCTTTTATTGAGCTACCAAATCATGTGGGAGACTGCGGTTCAATTCCCATTGTGGGTGACTGAATGCTGATCTACATCATTAAGAGTCATTGGGCAAGACTCCTAACACTATACTGGTCCACCTCTGTAATAGAAATAACCTTGTAAGTTACTTTGGATAAGAACATCAGCTAAATGTCAAAAATGTAAATGTTTCAGATTGATTGATCTTTATTTCTTAAAGCATTTATTTTCTTTACTTAGTTGAGTAGTTGTTGCTTCTCATAATCTGGATTAGAACATTACTCAAATATTCACTATTCACTGTATACCTGTAACTCTACCTCTTCACTACTTTACTTTAACTGATGCTCTCAAACACTTTATTAAGAGGCAAGAAATTCAAGTAATTAACTCTTGATGAGTTCAGCACAGCTGTTAACTGAAAGCCTGAATTCCAGGTGACTCTACCTCATAAAGCTGACTGAGGAAATCCAGACAAGAATCTAAAATATAAACTATATTCTGGTTTGTTTAAGAGTTTTTGTTTACTGAATAATTATTCTTTAATATAGTTTAAAAAAAAAGTACAATGAAAAAAATAATTCAACGAAAAAAAGAAACACATTAAACGAAAAGAGATGTGGTACTGTACTACTGTTCTCAGGATTTGTGGTTTGGATGCACCAGTTTCCTCACACAGCTGAATTACTTTTCACACTATCAATAAGTAATTGTTTTATAATATAATATGTAAATTTGCTGCTATAATAATATGGCTGTAGGCCTGTACTGTATATATAATTGATTTACAGAAACTTTGCAGAATGAAATGAGAATTATCACACTTCTCATTACTGTATCTGTTGGATTATATGGAGCACTATACATTACAGAAGCCTAAGAGGCAAAATTATTAATAAAACTAATATTTTTCCGCACTTTTTTATTTTTTTCTTTGTCTTATTTTTAAGCTGTGTATGGTTTATCAGTAGATGTTGAAATGTCAGTACAGCTCCTTTGAGTCTGTGTATTACTTACCATTAGATATATTGTCTTAGAAACATTTATCCACATATACAGTTTCTGAATCAGTTTCTCTGATTTTACTATTCATAGGTTTATATTTGAGTAAAATGAACATTATTGTTTTATTCTATAAACTACAGACAACATTTCTCCCAAATTCCAAATAATATTAAAAAATATTAGTCATTTAGAGCATTTATTTATAGCAGAAAATGAGAAATAAGTTTTCAGACCTCAAATAATGCAAAGAAAACAAGTTCATATTCATAAAGTTTTAAAAGTTCAGAAATCAATATTTGGTGGAATAACCCTGGTTGGTTTTAATCATATTTTTTTTTTTTTTTCATGGATCTTGGCATCATGTTCTCCTCCACCAGTCTTACACACTGCTTTTTGATAACGTTATGCTTATATCCTGGTGCAAAAATCTAAGCAGTTCAGTTTGGTGGTTTGATGGCTTGTGATCATCCATCTTCCTCTTGATCATATTCCAGAGGTTTTCAATTTAGTAAAATCAAATAAATTCATCATTTTTAAGTGATATATATTTTTTTCCAGAACTGTATATCAAAAAGAGAACATTCTTAACCTGCTGAACCTTTGTGATAAACTATAAAATGACAGTGTGCTGCATGTGTCCTCGGTGTGATTGCTTCATAAAAAGAAATGCTTTAAAAAAAGAGAAACTGTCAGCATGAACGTCCTCGGTGTAACACTTAAGGTAAAAATGTGTTCTTCCAAATACACGTATATTGCAAAACGAAATCACCCATAGTCTGCTAATAAATGATCATTTAAATGTCAGAATCTCACATATGTCCTCAGTGTAACACTTAAAGTGTGATATCTTACTAGAAACGAGAACATGTTTCCCAAACATACTGTACAATAGCAAACTGATAAACTGACACGTGGATCATATGTCCTTAGTGTGACACTAACATGCGACAAACATCTTTGGAAAAACACTTAAAAAGAAGACATCAACTGCCAACTAAAAAGATGGCATTAGCTCACAAGTCCTTGGTGTGACACGTTTATCCAAGAATAGATAAAAAAGGAAACATTCCTACCCTGATGATAAATGTTAAGTTTTAAAAATTTTGAAATGTCAATCATGTATCATCTGTCTTTGGTGTAACACTAAAAGGAGGATTTCTTATTAGAAAAAAAAAAAGAAATATTTATTTTGTTAGAACATGAAAAGATGGCACCTTCCTATTATTAACAAATATTTACCAAACATGCATTTAAAAAAAAAATCTGTATGCTTATAAATGTTAGAGCTTGAAATATCAGTGCCATTCACATGTCCATGGTGTAGCACATTGTAAAAGTGTGACAAAAAGTTAACATTCATATCCTTCTTCTAATTCAAATGAACATTTGAAATATCAGTATCTCATATGTCCTTGGTGTAACACTGAAGTTGTGTTTTTTATACATAACCTTAAAAAAAATCCTTGAAACTTATAAATGAGAACATGAAATGTCAGTACAGCTCACATTTCCACTTTGGAAAAGTGTGACAAAAATATGTCTAAATTTGCAAAAACGAGTTAAAATTCATTTCCTTATTCTAATAAATACTAACATTTGAAATTTGGGTATCTCACATGTCTTTGGTGCAACACTGAAATTGTGATTTTCTTTTTCTTTTCTTTTTTTTTTTTTACAAAACAAGCATGTGTTTTTAAACATGACCAAAAATAAATATTAGAATTAATATTAGAACATGAAATTATTGTATTAGAAATGTCAATACAGCTCACATGTCTGTGTAAAGATGTCAGGGTGTGGTTGTCACTTGTGTCACATAATCATGTGTAAGCCATCTGTGCAGAGTTTGCTACCTGTATGCTGATGCTAATACTTCAGTAGAAATCTTCTAAAGCTTTAATTATGTAATTTTTTTATATAAAATATTTGTACTGTTTATAAATATATAAATCTTATAAATCATAAATTTGCTGCTCTCTTAACCCTTGTGTGGTGTTTATATTTTTGTTACTCATTTACTTTGTTAATTCAGCAAAATGAAGCAATTTTACATTAAAATGCTTTACACATTCTTGCTTCACCTAAATTGCAAGCAATATAAACAGCTTACATGGTTAATATTTGCCCTTTACCTTTCTTATGTTACATTTCTTTAAAAAAGTGCTACTCTTTTTTTTATTATTTTTTAATAAAATGTAAAAGAAAATGAATTAAACTCAAGATATGAGTAGAAAATTTGTTTAGTTTCAAATTTACAAATGAAGCAATGTTTATTAGCCCCTGGCCAAACATACTGTATGTAATATAAATGTGTGTGTGTGTGTGGGGGGGGGGGGGTACAGTGTGTGTTTATCGAAAATGTGTTTTGATATATGTTTTTCACAAAAAATGAGCCAATGCCAATGAGTTTGAGTTAGAAAAAATATTTTTTTTGTATCATTTGATGAAAAATGAAAACCCACACAAGGCCGAAACCCGAACACCACACAAGGGTTAAAGCAGAAATGAAAAAAAAAGTGAATCTGTTGCAGGGCCGTGTGCTTGTACACCATACAATAAAAATAAAATATCTGTCCCAAAAGCAGCCCTAGAATCATGCAAATTGCTCCTACTCCTCTGCTGTAATTCACCGGTGTATAAATGTTGTCATTTTGTCACATAAAAGAACTGTTAACATCAAAAAAAGTGAGCGAGCAATATGTTATCTTTGTGTCGGAGCTTATCAATCACCCTGATGATGCTCTGCGCTCAGAACGACTGCACGTCAACAGCTGTTTACCAACATTTTTGTATAAATCAACAAAAAGTGGGTGATGAACAGACAAATGACAAATAACAGACAAGCGCTGAGGGAGGGGAGAGGGGTCTTTTTAGCCCCCTGAATTCTCTCAACAGCACTCTCAACATTCACTCTCAGCATCCGCTCTCAATACGCTCTTTTTCTTTTTTCTTTCTTTTAATATTCCTTATTTTATACACATGATCAAAGTATAAATTTTGTGCTGCTACTAATATAAACTACAACAAAAATGAGAATAAAGTAAAAATGCAGTATCTGTAACATTTTATAATATTTTAGATGATTGCAGACAGTATGAACATAGTACAGCTCTGGAAAAAAATGGACCACTTAAAAATGATGAGTTTCTTTGATTCTACCAAACTAAAAATAAACCTCTATAATATAATCAAGAGGAAGATGGATGATGACAAGCCATCAAACCACCAAACTGAACTGCTTACATTTTTGCACCAGGAGTGCAGGCATACAGTAATCCAAAAGCAGTGTGTAAGACTGGTGGAGGAGAACATGATGCCAAGATGCATAAAAAAAAACTGTGATTAAAAACCACCATCGTTATTCCACCAAATATTGATTTCTAAACTAACTAATATCAATCATATTATATAGCATCACTGAGTAGCCAGCATACTCAGAGGAAAGCGCCGTGCCTGCAGCTCTGATACTGTATATCAGCTTATATCAGCTATATGTGCTAGCTAGCATTACAATGCATAGAGTGATGAGAAGAGAGAGTACGGCCAATTGTGCTCTGTCTCTGACTCTGGCTGCTGATGCCCAAGCAGCATGTCTGGTCGTTTTTTTTCTAATTTTCTCCCCAATTTACACGGCCAGTTACCCATCCCACTATTTAGGACTCCCCCTCCCCCTGGTGTGATGCCCCAACACACCAGGAGGGTGAAGACCAGCACACACCTCTTCTGATACATGTGAAGTCAGACTCCGCCTCTTTTTTGAACTAACGCTCGGAGGAAAGCGCAACGACTCGGTTCTGATACATCAGCTCACAGATGCAGCCTTGTGCTGATCCACATCACCCTAGGAGTTATAAAGGGGAAAGAGTGCCATCTACTGTACCCACCCAGAGAGAGAGCAAGGAGAATTGTGCTCTCTCAGGGCTCCGGCAGCTGATGGCAAGCTGCATGACCAGGATTTGAACCAGCGATCTTGTGATCATAGATTAGAAGTTTTAGCAATAACATGTTTAAAAAACATTTTGGTAACACTTTTACTTGGATGGTCCATTTGATGGCCTCTTTGATGCTCAACTAACATTCAACTACATATCTATTAAATGCAAATGAACTAAAAGGTGAAAGTAAATGATTCTCTATTGAATATAACCCTACACTCAACTCTAATCCAAACGCTTATCTTAATATTTTAGGATTGGGTTTAGGGTTAGATTTTAAGTTTAGGTTAAGGTTAAGGTTAGGGTTAGGTGTAGGGTTAGATTTTATGGTTAATTAAGGGTTAAGGTTAGGGTTAGGTTCTATTTTGAATCATTTACATTCAACATAGGGTTAAGTTAAATTTAATGGACATTCAATTCAGTGTTAGTTGCATGTCAGTTGAGTTTCAACAAGGCCATAAAATGGACCATCCAAGTAAAGTGTTAACCAACATTTTTGTATGAATCAACCAATCAAACAACAGTAATGGTTATGAACAGACAGATGTCAAATAACAGAAAAGCACAGGTAGGGAAAAATCTCTTTTTCTTCTTCGTTTTTATTTTATTTATTTTATTTTTTTCGTTCCTCCTCCCATTGTGACGCAGCTTTCTAGGGCGAGCCGGCGTCTGATGCCGCGGCGGCGTCTTCTCTGCGACGCGGCGCGGTACCCGTAGGTAATGGGGTGCATCCTATTTGTGATCCTCCGCACCTACTGCTTTCCCTTTGAAAGTTTTGCTCATGATCAAAGCGGCACTCCCCTGCATTAATAAAAGCTGTTTTGTGTGAGCTTGATTAGCTATAATGCTCCCGTCTGCTTGGCCGTGGCTGATGGGGGGGCGTCAGATGTGGGAGAGTGAGATGGAGCGGGGGGGGGGGCGGGTGGTGTTGGTGGATGAGGTGGTGGGGGGGGTTGCGGTGGTGGTGGTGGTGGTGGGGGGGTTGTAGACAGTGTTGTATTTCAATATTGCTGCCTTTTAAGGGCGCTGGGGCTAGATTTGTATTGATTTGAATTTGATAATGATTCTATTTGCTCTATTAAATTTGTATATATTCAAGGGCTCAGTTACACCCAGGCAAGAGGGCAAGGGGGGGGGTGGGGGGTCGGAGGGGAGGTGGAGGGGGCAGAAGGGGGGTAAGAAGCCCAAGAAAAACAAATTAGTGTGTGAGGGGTGGATTAAGTTGCATGTAATCTTAGAGGAGGGCCATTGGTTAAAATTATAGGAAGTGTCTGTTAAGTTACTAAAGCAGGAGACACAAAGGCTCTGTGCGAGTATGTGTGTGTGTGTGTGTGTGTGTGTAGTGGTGTTCTGAGTGTATCTGTGTCCATCTGTGTTTGTGTGTTTTTTATTTCTTTTTTTCCCATTTTTTCCCCCAATTTTGCTCAGCCAATTACCCAACCCACTCATTAGAGCACTCTTTGCAGCATTGCCGAGTAGCATCACAGTGCTAACGCTCGGAGGAAAACGCAGCGACTGGGTTCTGATACATCAGCTCACAGATACAGCCTTGTGCTGGTCCACATCACCCTAGAAGTGATGAAGAGAAAGAGCATCATCTACTGTACCCACCCAGAGAGAGAGCAAGGCCAATTGTGCTCTCTCTGGGCTCCGGAAGCTGACGGCAAGCTGCATGAACAGGATTCGAACCAGCGATCTCCTGATCATAGTGGCAGCGCTTAACTGTGTGTGAATGCGTTTAGTGTAAGGCGGATAAGGCAGAATTATACTGGTATTAGGATCTGATTGTTGTTTTTGATTAAGTTTGATTAATTCTTAAATTAATATATTACTGTGTTACCTCACTGCAGAAATCTTAAACCTAACAAGTTAACCCATCTTAAATCTGATTCAAAATCTGATATTTCTCATTTTTGTATTCTCGTCAGAAATTTATAAGAATATTTATCTTACAGGGGTTGAACAATGAAACTGAAACACCTGGTTTTAGAGCGCAATAATTTATTGTGGTGACGGACAGTTCTGGTGGAAACAGGAGAGTTGAGGTGCACATTGAATTCTGCCGTGATTTGGGTTCAGACGTGGTTTTATGTTTTTTTTTTTTTATACAATCCGGGTTAGCACCCGAACATCCCTTTCAGACAGCTTCCTCTTACAGCGTCCACAGTTAATCCTGTTGGATGTGGTTGGTCCTTCTTGGTGGTATGCTGACATTACCCTGGATACCGTGGCTCTTGATGCATCACAAAGACTTGCTGTCTTGGTCACAGATGCTCCAGCAAGACGTGCACCAACAATTTGTCCTCTTTTGAACTCTGGTATGTCCCCCATAATGTTATAGTGTGCATTGCAATATTTTGAGTAAACAAAACTGTGCTCTTACCCTGCTAATTGAACCTTCACACTCGTATTGCTCTTAGTGGTGCAATAATGTGCAATTAATGAAGATTGGCCACCAGGCTGCTCCAATTTAGCCATGAAACCTAAAATCCCACACTAAAATGATGACAGGTGTTTTAGTTTCATTGTCCAACCCCTGTATCTCCAACATGTTTTTTCTTCTTTTAAATAATTTAATTTCCAATGTGATTTATTATTATCTCATTATGAGTGTGTTTTGCTTGTTTTAACCATTATTTCTTGAGACAAATGCGATTTCCTGAAAAAAAAACCCAAAAAAAACAAGCAAGATACAGTGTGTCTGGACTGTTCAGGACATTTCGTCTCTCTGTCCACGTTACACCTATTTTTTTCTTGCTCATCCCTACAAGTTCATGCACATTTACACTTAAGCTCACACACACACACACACACACACACACTCAGTGAAAGGTCTGGTCAGCGTGAATAGGCCAATGGGTCACCTGTTATTAACAGACTTGCCACTTGTAGCCGAGCGGCCAGTCGGCCTGCCGATACCTGTCCGTCTCCATCAGCAGCTCACAGAGGTCATTATCAGAGGGGAGGACTTCAGGCCCGCCGGACACACACCTCTGGGACTGACCGGCAGCTCGGGTCAATACCCCTGCGGCCAGTCCGGCCCCCTCCCTCTTCACACACACACTCTCACACACACACACTCACACTCTCACACACTCACAGTATATCACACAGGCTCCTCTCCGGCTGGACGGACAGATGGACACACATGTCCCGGCCTGCCTCTGCACTGGCTGCAGGAAATGACCTCCACATGCTGTTTCACTCCTGAGAGCTCCATAGAGGGGACTAATATGGCAGCTTCTGATTGGCTCCTCTCCTTTTTTCACAGTTTTTGTCGTGTGCATTCCCAAAGGTGTGAAAAGTATCAACAGCTCAGAAAAAAATTGATCTGATCTGATTTTGCTATTTATAGGTTTATGTTTGAGTAAAATTAACATTGTTGTTTGATTCTATAAAAACTACAGACAACATTTCTCCAAAAACTACAAATAAAAATATCGTCTTTTAAAAAAAATAAAAATAAATGGCTGAAAAAAAATATATGTAATGCAGATAAATCAATATTTGGTGGAATAACCCTGGTGGTTTTTAATCACAGTTTTTTTTTCATGCATCTTGGCATCATGTTCTCCTCCACCAGTCTTACACACTGCTTTTGGATAACTTTATGCTGCTTTACTCTTGGTGCAAATTTCAATTCAAGTAGTTCAGCTTGGTGGTTTGATGGCTTGTGATCATCCTCTGATCTTCCTCCTGATTTTATTCCAGAGGTTTTCAGATTTTAGATTTGGTAAAATCAAAGAAACTTATAATTTTTAAGTCTCTTTTTTTTTTTTTTTTACAGAGCTGTATATTCATTACTCTGTAGGTAGAAGTGTAGATAATAGGGTTAAAGCATCAACTCAATCTTTTTTTACTCTTTAAGTGAAAGTATTTAAAAAGTACTGGATTCAAAACTACTTAAAGTATATATATAAAAGTAAAAGTAATGTAAGAAGAAAATATAAAGCCATTAAGAACAAAAGCTTGGGCTCTGGATGGAGAGATTTATCTGGATAGGGGTTTTATTGAACGGCGAGAAGCCGGAATGAAAACGAGCTGAAATTAAATACGAGTAATGAGGCTTTTTTTTTTATAAAATGTAAGGAGTAGTAAGTTCAGATAATTGTGTGAAAATGTAAAAATGAATACAGTAAAGTATAGAAATCAGTGTCATCAGTGGGAAAAGTGTATGTTTTAATGACTATAGATAATAAATAATAAATTGTGTATCACAGTGAGGGACAATACTAACAGAATAATGGGAAAAAGAAGTAAAATCAACTGAAGATTCTTTAAAAAGATGCTTTTGATAGGTCAGGATTGTGCTGGTATTAGGTTCTGATTGTTGGTTTTGATTCATTTTGATTAATTCTTCAATTAATATATTACCTTGAAATCCTAACAAAAACCTAACAAGTTAACCCATCTTAAATCTGGTTTAAAATCTGATATTTCTCATTTTTACATTCTCGTCAGAAATTTATAAGAATATTTGACTTATATCTAACTTCTTTTTTTATCTGAAAGTGATTTTAAGATTGTTAAGAAGTTGTAAATGCCTTAAAAATAAAATCATTAATAATCAGTTATAACACATACGTAGAAAGGGCAACAAGGACCTGTTGTTTGCCAAATAGTGAACTCACAGCCATCTATATTACGGCCTTTCTACGTATGTGTTATAACTGATTATTAATGATTTTTAAGGCATTTACAAGCTAATTAGTAACCATTAATAAACTAATTGTAAGTCATTTATAAATGCTTTATAAAGGTAGTCTTATTTTATAGTGGTACCGAAATAAGTTTTAACTTAACTTTAATATATGTTGATAATCAATCTTAAATAAATCTGAAATATTAGTTATATAGACTACAATCAGGGAGGATTTTACTTGATAATACATTATTTATTCAGTGTTCTAGCCCATGGCAACCATTAGATTTAAACTGGGGCCAATAGGTTCATGTTTATCTGCTTTTCCAAAGTGTGCTCTTTTTTTTTTTTCTTTTTTCGTTTCTACAGGCACTAAGCCAGCTGTGTGTGTGTGTGTGCATTTGCACATCTGTATCAGCAGCATGGGGTAGAACTTGCTGTGCATGAAGTGGCCGATTGCATTTAATAAAACATGTAGAGCTTGTGAGCTTGTGCTTTATTCATTTGAGGAAAAAAAAGAAAAGAAGAAAGAAGTCAAATCATCATCAATTATCAGTATTAATGTCAGCCAAAACAAGATGCTGATTATTGTGATCATATCAGCCCAGCAATCCCGTATATTATGAATTTAGCATTTTTTTTTTTTAAGCCCCGTTTCTGTTTTGCATTTTAATTACACAAATCAATAACTTTGAGAAACGCCCGCGCTGAAGGTAAAAACAACCTTCCGGAAAAGAAAAAAGTTTTACACATCTGCGCTTTAAAACACATTTAACATTTTTAGATTTCACAGCCCCTAAGAAAATATAGTGCATGCATAATTGATTGGCGCCGTGATTGCGAGAGTTTACTGTCATTTTTTCTCAATGCTGTGAGAGAGAGAGAGAGAGAGAGAGAGTAAAAGAGAGAGAGAGAGAGAGCTCCTGGGGCTGTTTGGAGTAATAGGATGTTGGATGTATAATTCAGCGCTGTGTACAGAGAGCCCCTTAGCTTTCCGTGGCTGGCGTGATTTTTTTTTTCTGAAACATGTATGGCCGTGGCGATGGCTCTAATTTAGCATGGAGGCCCAAGGTCAGGCCGCCTCTAATTGCCTGTCATTGTGATAAACTCCGTCAACTCGCTGGAATTTTGTCTCACGTCTCGGTTTGAGGAGTCGGGCGTTAAACGAGGAGTGTCGTTAAACGATGCTGTGAAAAAACTGCGCAGTTTGTGGAGTTGTGAATGAGTGTGAGTGTGAGTGTGAACGTGGCTTCAGGTTGGGTTTAATGCTCGTTTAAGGATGCATGTAGCGCAGTGTACTCTTGAACTGGTGACCCGTAGCGTAGAGGCTGAAGTGCTGGGACTGTAGCACAGTGGACTGCAGGAGATGATGTTCTAAACGGCTGAGAGTCATAAAGCTTTAGTTAATGCGTTTTCTTTATTTTCATGACTATTTACATTGTAGATTCTCACTGAAGGCATCAAAACTATATTATATAAATGAACACATGTGGAGTTTTATGTACTTAACAAAAAAAAAGGTGAAATAACAAAAAAAAAACATTTGTATATTCTAGTTTCTTCAAAAAATAGCCACCCTTTGCTCTGATTACTGCTTTGCACACTCTTGGCATCATTCTCTCAATGAGCTTCTCTCAAGAGGTGGCCACCTGAAATGAAAAGTTTTCCAACAGTCTTGTAGGAAGGAAGGAGTTCCCAGAGGTGTTTATTAGCACTTGTTGCCCCTTTGCCTTCTTCACTCTGTGCTCCAGCTCACCCCAAACCATCTGGATTGGGTTCAGGTCCGGTGACTGTGGAGGTTCAGCTCATTTTTTATTAAGTACATAAAACTCCACATGTGTTCATTCATAGTGTTGATGCTTCAGTGAGAATCTACAATCTAATATACAGATGCATCTCAGTATATTAGAATACCAATGAAAAGCTACTTTACTGCAGTAATTCAGTTGAAAATGTGAAACTCATATATTATATAGATGTATTAAACACAGAGTGATCTATTTTAAGCCTTTATTTATTTTATTGTTGATGATTATGGCTTACAGCCAATGGAAACCCAAAAAGTCAGTTTCTCAGAAAATTAGAATATTATATAAGACCAATTGGTATTTTTGGCAGTGTGGGCAGTGTGCCAAGTCCTGCTGGAAAACGAAATCCACTTCTCCATAGAAGTTAGATAAAAAGCAGATGACATGGCTCATGTCCCAAACCATCACTGATTGGTGGAAACTTCACACTAGACCTCGAGCAGTTTGGACTGTGTCTCTCTCCACTCTTCCTCCAGATTCTCCTCCCTTGATTAACAAATGAAATGTAAAATTTACTGATGATCAGTGATGGTTTGGAGAGACATGTCTGTCATCTGCTGGTGTTGATCCACTGTGTTTTATTATCAAGTCCAAAGTCAGACTATAGAGTATGGAATCAATATATGGAGATGTGGAGGAATTTAAAGCTGAGTGGTTAAGTTACTCATTGATTGACACAACAAAATTATTCTTTTGGGCCAGAACAAAAAAATTGAGAATGCTTAAATTAAGTTAAAAGAGTGGATCAAATCCTGCTGGAAAATGAAATCCACATCTATATAAAAGTTAGATAAAAAGCAGATGACATGTCTCTTCAAACCATCACTGATTGGTGGAAACTTCACACTAGGCCTCAAGCAGCTTGGACTGTGTGTCTCTCCATTCTTCACCTTCCTCTTCCTCTTCCTCTTCCTCACCACAACCTCCGCCTCACTCTTCGACACACTCCTCTCCAGCACTACAGTGTTTCTGTGCTGTAATTGTGTGTTTGCTGTTGGTAGAACAGAACTCCGGTCGGTGAGATGGGTTTGGAGTGGTCCATGCGTTACAGGACTCGCAGCAAATTCAGAAAAATGAGGAGGTGTTGGGGGAGGTAGTCGGGGGGTGAAGGTAGAAAAGTGAGGAAAAATGAAGATGGCAGAGTGGACGCTGCGTCTCTCCGGGGATCTGAAATCCGTCTCTGGGGAAGGAGGGGGTTCACTCATTCTGCTGAGCTTCACCAAAGAGCGGAAAGGGGTGCAGCCATTTTTATTCCCTCTGCTTTTTTTTATCATCTTCAGTGAAGAAGAGGAAAAAGAAGAAGATGAGGAAGAGGAAGAAGGAGGAGGATGTGTTTTTTTTTTTTTTTTTTTTGCCAGGCTGGATTTCAGTCCCGTAATTTTCTCATCACTCAGATGCAGCCACCTGTCTCTTCCCGAGATTCCCTCCCTTTGTCTCTTAAATAATAAGCCGGCATCCGCATGCGGAATGGGGCACGCGAGAGGAGAGGGAAATGACCGGAGAGAGAGAAAGATGGAAGGAGTGAGAGAGAGAGAGTGGGAGAGCAGAGCAGAGTGAGAAAAAAATAAATATATATATACGTATATATATATATAGAGAGAGAGAGAAAGAAGGAAAGGAAGAAAAGGAGTCTTTTTACGTCTTTTTTTTAAACATTTATTTCATTTAACCCTTGTGTGGTGTTCATATTTTTGTTACTTGTTTACTTTGTTACTTGTATTTAATTCAGCAAAATTAAGCAATTGTACATTAAAATGCTTTACACATGCTTCCTTCACCTAAATTGCAAGCAATATAAACAGCTTACATGGTTAATATTTGCCCTTTACCTTTCTTATGTTACATTTCTTTTAAAAAGTGCTACTCTTTTTTTTATTAGTTTTTTTAATAAAATAGTTTTAGAAAATGAATTAAACTCAAGATATGAGTAGAAAATTTGTTTAGTTTTAAATTTACAAGTGAAGCAATGTTTATTAGGCCATGGCCAAACATACTGTATGTAATATAAATGTGTGTGTGTGTGTGGGGGGGGGTGTACAGTGTGTGTTTATCGAAAATGTGTTTTGATATATGTTTTTCACAAAAAATGAACTAATGCCAATGAGTTTGACTTAGAAAAAATATTTTTTTAGTGTCTTTTGATGAAAAATTAAAACGGGTCCCACAGACCCGAACACCACACAAGGGTTAACAGTAAAATTTCATTCACATTAAAATTATGTTAATAACAATTTCGGATGCACAGAATATTTTATAATATCTAAATAATTATTTTTTCTGAAAATAGCAAAAAAAAAAAAACACTTTTAGAAAAAAAAAGTTATTCTGAACTCTATTTTAACAAATGATGCTGAATAATTACATACCAGTATTAGCCTTGCTCACCAGCGCAGTATCCAGCTATCTATACTACAACTACTACTACTAATAGGGGTGTGACGAGACACTAATATCAAGAGACGAGACGAGACACGATACTGGGTTCACGAGAACGAGACGAGATTTAAAAATAAAATTGAAAAATAGAAAAACTAGAGTTTTAAAACTTTTCTAGGTCTTATATAGTGCAAACAATAAGTGCAAACCACAACCAGTCATATTAAGCCTATGGTTTGTGGTTTTTTCTCCTCGCGGAGCTTACCCACTGTCGCGCGGATCTTTTTAACTGGACCGCCGAGCTCATCTACTGTTTTTTGGGGTTTTTTGTCCCACGAGACAGGTTTAAGCTTGACGAGAAATATTGTCACGTTTTAATCTTGCGAGATCTCGTGCCACGAGATCTTGTCACACCCCTAACTACTACTTATAATAATAATAATAATAACATTATTTATAAAGCACCTTTCATACATTATAATGCAACTCAAAGTGCTGTACATCCACAAAGAGAATAAAACATAAGAATAAAATGGATAAAAAGGAAAAAAGACACAGTAAAAGTAAAGTAAAATTAACAATTAAGCTAAGACAATAGAAAATGCACTTAAATATCAGGGGTAATCTAGCATCTCAGCTAAGCTCTAGGCTTGCCAACTCAGTTTAAACTGCAACTACAAAACATACTCTATTTAGCTAGCATTGTATCCTTAACCTGCCATCAAGTGATGGCACTGATTAATACAAATAAAATAATCTAAAACAGCTAAAATCCACTCTTTTAACTTAACTTAAGTATTCACAAATATTTAGTTTGATCCCAAAAGAATAATTTTGCTGTGTCAATCAATGATTAACATAACCACACAGCTTTAAAGTCCTCCACATCTCCATATCTTGACTCCATACTCTATATTCTGTCTTTAGACTTGATAATGAAACACAGTGGATCAACACCAGCAGATGTTGCACATGCCTCTCCAAACAAACTATCACTGATCATCAGTAAATTTTACATTTTATTTAAAGGAAATCAAGGGAGCAGAGTCTGGAGGAAGAGTGGAGAGACACACAATCCAAACTGCTCGAGGTCTAGTGTGAAGTTTCCACCAATCAGTGATGGTTTGGAGAGACATGTCTGTCATCTGCTGGTGTTGATCCACTGTGTTTCATTATCAAGTCTAAAGTCAGTGCAGTTTTCTCTTCCCACAAAATCTTACACCACTTCATGCTTTCCTCTGCTACTGACAACTTTTATATGGAGATGCAGATTTCATTTTCCAGCAGGACTAGGCACACTTGGCCACAGTACTGCCAAAAGTACCAATGGGTATTATATAATAGATCACTATGTGTGTCATGCATCTAACATACATACATTTATATGTGTTTCACATTCAGATTAAACTACTGAAATATAGTAACTTGAGTTATTGTTTTGAGATGCACCTGTACACTGTATATCACAGCACCATTTTAAAATAAGACTACCTTTATAAAGGGTTTATAAATGGTTCATAAATTAGTTATTAATGGTTACTAATTAGGTTGTAAGTGCCTTAAAAATCATTAGTAATTAGTTATAACCAGTGTTGGGCACGTTACTTTGAAAAAGTAATTAGTTATAGTTACTAGTTACTTCTCCAAAAAAGTAAAAAAAAGAGTTACTAACTGAGTTGCTCCACTATAAAAGTAAGTAGTTACTATTAGTTAGTTACTATTGCGTTACTTTTGTGATACTCACTGATTACATCACTGGTTATAACACATACATAGAAAGGGCAACAATGACCTGTTGTTTGCCAAATAGTGAACCCACAGCCATCTATATTGTTGCCCTTTCTATGTGTGGGTTATAACTGATTATTAATGATTTTTAAGGCATTTACAAGCTAATTAGTAACCATCAATAAACTAATTATAAACCATTTATAATCCCTTTATAAAGGTAGTCTATATTGTTGCCCTTTCTACGTATGGGTTATAACTGATTATTAATGATTTTTAAGGCATTTACAAGCTAATTAGTAACCATCAATAAACTAATTATAAACCATTTATAATCCCTTTATAAAGGTAGTCTATATTGTTGCCCTTTCTACGTATGGGTTATAACTGATTATTAATGATTTTAAGGCATTTACAAGCTAATTAGTAACCATTATAAACTAATTATAAACCATTTATAAACCCTTTATAAAGGTAGTCTATATTGTTGCCCTTTCTACGTATGGGTTATAACTGATTATTAATGATTTTTAAGGCATTTACAAGCTAATTAGTAACCATCAATAAACTAATTATAAACCATTTATAAACCCTTTATGAAGGTAGTCTATATTGTTGCCCTTTCTACGTATGGGTTATAACTGATTATCAATGATTTTTAAGGCATTTACAAGCTAATTAGTAACCATCAATAAACTAATTAGAAACCATTTATAAACCCTTTATAAAGGTAGTCTTATTTTAAAGTGGTACCTATATCACAATACCCATTTAGAAGGAATATAAAAGTTAGACTTGGGAAACTCTTGGTTATATTTATTCTACACATGCAGAAGACAAGGCAACCTGTCAGCCAAACATCTTTGCATGTAAGGAAATTGTAGAGGTTCCTAATTTGCAGTAGTGGTGATTAGGAGTGTTGAAAGCCAGTGTGTCCAATAGTATCTGCAGTGTCTCTTTAAAGGATTCAAGGATTCAAGGAGATTTTATTGTCATTCGCATCACATGTGGTACATGAGGTGGAACGAAATTGTGATCTCACGATCCAGTTTTACACCCAAAGAGCTGTTATTAATAGATATATAGATAAAAAAGAATACAATAAAATAAATAGAATATACAAAATAGATAGATAAATATCCCAAGAATAAAAAAAATAAATAGAGAGTAGAAAGGTTCAGCAACATGAAGTCCAGAGTGCAAGTGTGCTATAGCAGCATGATAATGTGAATTAGAGCAGTGGAGATAAAGTGTCTCAGTGCAAGTAAAGTGACCATGTTGGTAAACAGGAAACAGTAATTTGTCCTTGGTGTCAGTGCAGTGTGTTGTTAAGTGGAGTTTAAGAGTCTTACAGCTTCCGGAATGAAGCTGTTTCTGAGTCTTGTTGTTTTGCACTTAATGCTCCGCAGCCTCCGGCCTGAGGGGAGTGGGACAAAAAGTGGGACAAAAAGAAGCTCTTTAGATGGCAGCAGTATGTGGATGAGCATTGTCCTGTTGAAATAATAGTAATAATAGTGCACTGGATCATGTGTTCAGTAAAGGTAAGGCTGTATAAATGTCTGAAATGAAGATAAATGGTGATCTGGCATCATACAGAATTGAACCTTATCCTATAACACCTGAATATAGTGAGCAGAGAAAAGAAAAAGTATGTGAACCCTTTGGTAGTACTTGGATTTCTGCATAAATTTGTCATTAAATGTGTTCTAATCTTCATCTAAGTCACAACAATAGACAAACACAGCCTGTTTAAACAAATACCACACAAAAAAAACTATATGTTTCCATGGTTTTATTGAACACAACATGTTATCATTCACAGTGAGGAGGGGAAAAGTATGTGAACCCTTAGGATAATGACTTTTCTAATAGCTAATTGGATCCAGGAGTCAACCAAGCCAACCTGGAGTCCAATCAGAGACTGAGACAAGATTTGTTGGTTAAAGCTGCCCTGCCCTATAAAAACACACACCAGTTTTGTTCATCAGTTGGCTTTTCTTATGAAAAAGAGCTCTCAGAAGACCTATGTTCAAGAATGATTGACTTGCATGAAGCTGGAAAGGGTTAAAAAGTATATTTTAAAGTCTTGATGTTCATGTGTCCATGGTAAGACAGACTACAAGTCTACAAATGGAGAAAGTTCAGCACTGTTGCTACTCTCTCTAGGCGTGGTAAAGTCCTGTAAAGGTGACTGTAAGAGCACAGCGATCAACACAGAATGATCAATGAGGTGAGGAAGAATCCTAGAGTGTCAGCTGAAGACTGAATACAGACATCTCTGGCACATGCTCACATTTTTGTTGACAAATCTACAATAATGGAGTTCAAACATTGCTGTACGTTTGTGGAATGATCCCAAATTCCTCCTGACCGTTGTGTCTATTGTTGTGATTTGTGATGAAGATTAGAACACATTTAATGCAGATTTATGCAGAAATCCAAGTAATCCCAAAGGATTCACATATTTTTTTCTTTGCTACTGTAGAAAGAATGAAAAAAAATATTGAGAGAGAAGAGGAAAGGTCTATTTTTCTTTCTTTCTCTCTCTTTCTTATCTACCCGTCCACTAGCGGCCATGTTTGTTTGGCGGAGGAGCCATTTTGTGGCCTCATTACAGTGTGTTTTATTCAGCGGTGCGGGAGGCGATGAGCTGGTCACCGCTCGCCGAGGCCGGGCGTCAGCTGGAGCATGTGCTGCAGGCGTTTGGCGGGGCGGGGGGTGAGAGAGGGGGGCAGAAGGGGCAGCAGAGGGGGGCAGAATTAGACAGAAGGACCCCTGGGTTGGAGGCCATAGCTCAAGTTCATCAGTGCAGACAATAGGAAGCCCTTCAGAAAGCAATTGGCCTCTCGCTGCTGCTGCTGGCCTTGGTGCAGCCGCCCGCGCATGCATCAGCATCTCTGTGCAAGACCCTCTGTCTGTCTGTCTGTCTGTCTTTCTGTTTCTTTAAATCACAGTCTGCCCTTCACTCACACTCCTCTCTCTTGCTTTATATACAGCAAAATTATACCATTGCAATACAATTTTTTATCAATTTTAATGTAAAACATTTCCAGCAATTAGGAGTGTGCCATATCGTATCGTATAATAAAATTTAATTTCAATTTTGGTGCAGTAGTGTATTCTTGAAATATATATATATATATATATATATATATATATATATATATATATATATATATATATATTTTTTTTTTATTTTTTTTATTTTTTTTTTTTATTCAGTGTTTTGTCATATCGCCAAGAGTATTGTTATAGCGAAAATATCATTCAATATCGTGATATTATTTTAGGGCCATATCGCCCACCTTTTTTACTTTTTGGAGAATATTTAAGTGTTTTATTGGTTTATATTACATTTTATAGGTTTAAATGTACAATGTAAAAATGAAAGTATTATTTTTTCTCATGCAACAGCAAAATTGTGGAGAAACAAGTTTTCAAGCGTGATTGCTTGTGTCTACATTTCTTATTTATTTAAAAAAAAGTCTGGAATGGTTGTCAATTAAAATATATATATATATTATTATATACAATACATTGATTTTCGAGCATTTCTATTGGTCCATTTATCATAAAACATGTGACACAATAATAAAATAAAAGAACAACTTCCAGATTTGCATTTTGTTAAAAATCTAAATCCTAAAATGGTAAAAATGCAAAAGAAAAAAAAAAATTCTCCTATAATAAAGATATTTTAAATTCGTAATTGGTCATTTTCTGAAGTCACTAGCATACAGACGCACACTGACACTAATATAGAAGTTTATGTACCAGCACAGCCACCCTTTACACCCCGTTAACCCCCAGCAGATGCTCCTTCACCTTTCACAGCATTGTTTGGGGTCATCACACTCACAATGTGATCACCCCCAGACTCCAGACTGACCTCACCACTTCATCTGCATCACCAGCAGATGGACCATCTCTGAATTAGGGGAAACATCATTATATCGAGGTATCACAATATTCAACTTCGCAATACTGTATCGAGTATCAAAAACACAGTATAGATTTTTTATTATTAGTATACACTGTCTCATATATATATATATATATATATATATATATATATATATATATATATATATATATATATATATATATATATATATATATATATATATAAATGGGTAATTCCACCGAATGGGTGCCATTAGCTTGTTGTAACTCTTCCAAATCAAACCTAAAATTGTATTTTTTTAGGCTAAATTGGAGCAGCCTGGCGTTCAATCTTCATTAATTACACATTATTGCACCAGTAAGAGCAGAGTATGAAGGTTCAATTAGCAGGGTAAGAGCACAGTTCTGCTCTAAATATTGCAATGCACACAACATTATGGGGCACATACCAGAGTTCAAAAGAGGACAAATTGTTGGTGCACGTCTTGCTGGAGCATCTGTGACCAAGACAGCAAGTCTTTGTGATGCATCAAGAGCCACGGTATCCAGGGTAATGTCAGCATAGCACCAAGAAGGACCAACCACATCCAACAGGATTAACTGTGGACGCTGTAAGAGGAAGCTATCTGAAAGGGATGTTCGGGTGCTAACCCGGATTGTATTGTGTGCAATGTTTTGAGAAAAACTTTGCTCTTACTCTGCTAATTGAACCTTCACACTCTGCTCTTACTGCAATGTGCAATTAATGAAGATTGGCCACCAGGCTGCTCCAATATAGCCATGAAAATTTCCATAGTCAAACCCCTGTATTTAATAGTGAGCCCTGTATTGTGATACTTGGTATCGTATCGACAAGTTCTTGCCAGCACACAGCTCTTTTTACTTTTAAGCCATCTCCGAGCTTCTTATGGCAATCCTCTAAACATGACCTTACAAAGAACCCATGCTTTATTATTATTATTTCTTAATATGTGTCAGAATATGCATGAAAGTCGTCTGTCTTCATTTAGATTGTGATAAAAAAACTGCTTTAATCTGTTGGCAAATGATAGCAGCTTAATGTTATCAGTAGCTTTATGATATATCTTTGATATAAATCACACACACACTGACTTACACACACACACACACACTCTGCATACTGCATGCATATTGTATAGATAATAGCGTTTCTGTGCTGCTAAATCCGAGCAAGAATATGTCTAGACCAAAAGAAGAAAAAAAAAAGAAAGAGGAAAGAAAGAAAGAAAAAATGTGAGGTGATGGGACTAATGAAAAGGCAATTTTTGCCCAGGCAAATTATCTTTTTGAAATTAATACTTAATATTTTATTATTGCGATATATTTTTAATGTGCCCTTTGCATTTTTTGCAAATATAATGTATCCGTCCACGTTCATTCCGCTGCCTGGCCTTGATGAGTACTTCAAATGTGAATTAAAGCACTCCATTTTTTAAGCAGAAAATGAGTAATAATTCAGAAATATTAATAATATATAATAATAATGCTATTCAGGAGAATTGAAAGTTCAAAAACAGCAGGAAGAAGGGATGTAGTCGGGGGAGTGTGGAGCTCTTATAATGTGGAATCGTTGCAGCTTGACTGGCTTTTTTTTTTTGGCTGGATGTGATAAATAAATACCCTTGTGAAAAATAGGTATACTTAAATTATGCTAAAATAGGTCTGTACATAACTTATAATAAGTTGTGTTATTTTGGAACCACTGATTTGTACCTAATTACTGCTTGTCTGTAATTAAAATGAAATACATGTGTGCTAAATTCATGCTGAATATAATAGTCTTATGTTATTTTCACCACAATTTAGTACAATTTAAGTATATTTGTGTGAGCTGTCCAACAGAACATTAAAAACAAATAAAAAATCTGATTATTGTAAAGTATTGATTTAACACAACATTCATTTTGAGGGTGGGGGCATACATAAACTGGTAAAAAAAAAGTTTTTTTTATGTACACTAAACTAACTAAACGTTTTAAGTTTTTGTAGTTTAACACATAAAAGTTTGAGCAGCACAGCTGAATTAGTATGAGCAACATAAAATAATTATGCCTGAAGTACAGTTTTGTTTTAATGCAGAAATATAAGCTTATGTGGACACATTTGCTAAAATATAGTTAATAACAATAAATAATAAATAAATAATAAGTATATTTTTAATCACGTACATTACAATACAAAAATAGCACAGCAAATTAAAATATGCTTTTTCAAAGTATATTTAAACACTGCTAAATTAGGTAAGTAAGTATAAATGTAGAAGTAGAAGTATAAGGAGACAAAGTATACTTTAATTATTCCACATATACAGGGGTTGAACAATGAAACTGAAACACCTGGTTTTAGAGCGCAATAACTGATTGTGGTGAGGGACAGTTCTGGTGGAAACAGGAGAGTTGAGGTGCACATTGAATTCTGACGTGATTTGATCAGCCGTGGTTTTATGTTTTTTTGATACAATCCGGGTTAGCACCCGAACATCCCTTTCAGACAGCTTCCTCTTACAGCGTCCACAGTTAATCCTGTTGGATGTGGTTGGTCCTTCTTGGTGGTATGCTGACATTACCCTGGATACCGTGGCTCTTGATGCATCACAAAGACTTGCTGTCTTGGTCACAGATGCTCCAGCAAGACGTGCACCAACAATTTGTCCTCTTTTGAACTCTGGTACGTCTCCCATAATGTTATAGTGTGCATTGCAATATTTAGAGCAGAACTGTGCTCTTACCCTGCTAATTGAACTCTTACACTCTTACTGCTCTTACTGGTGCAATAATGTGCAATTAATGAAGATTGGACACCAGGCTGCTCCAATTTAGCCATGAAACCTCCCACACTAAAATGACAGGTGTTTCACTTTCATTGTCGTTTATTTGAACTTTTTTGGGTCTAAGGGATTGTGGTCAGGAGGAGAACACTGTATGGTCCAGTGTGTTCCCAGTGAGATCAGCCACTTTCTTCTCCTCTGAGGCAGCTAATTGAAGATGAGCGTTAATAGGTCTCCTCCCTCTCTCTCTCTCTCTCTCTCTCTCTCTCTCTCTTTCTCTCTTTCCTGCGTTCGCTCTCTCGCTCCAGCACTTGTACTTAACCCATTTAAAAGTCAGCACCAACACGGGCCTGCTCATTAATATTAATTGCCCTCCGTGTTAATTTCAGCCAATCTAAATCACGGTGCGTTTACAGGGCGCTGGAGCTGACAGCCTGCTGAGCTGAGGGAGTATAAGGAGAAGCCCTGTCTCTATCCTTTTATTTCTCTCTCTCTCTCTTTTTCTCTCTCTTCCTCTCGTTCTTTCTTTTTTTTTAAACCCCCTCCCTTCTTCTTTCAGTCCTTCTCCACACCTTTCAGTCATTCTCCGTCTCTCCGCTCCCTCTCTTTCACGAACGCGCTCCTCACCCTCACTTTTCCCTTCACACAGAAATACTTCTGGGAAAAAGGAACCGAGGAAATGATTCTTTTTTTTTTTCTAACTCAGGCCTTTTAAAACTAATGTATAAAAATTTGGATTATTACGACAGTATTAAAATGATTGAGCTGGGACGGTAATGTCAATAGAGTCATTTACCTGTTCTGCTCCAAGGCTTAATGGACCTGCCGAAATGGCCCAGGCTATTTCCTCCGGTTCTCCGGCGGCCCGTCGAGCGTGGACTGTGGGCTCGGGGAGGATTTTAAAAGAGAGAAAGAGAGATAGATAGAGAGAGAAAGAGATGGAGATAAAGATCGAGAGAGAGGATTGAAGAGTTTTTTGGGGAGGGCTCTCGGTTATTGAGACATGTAAAGAGTTATAAATGTATAAATGACCATGTACTGATTTTCTTAAACATCACCTTAAACCATCTGTTAAACCTCTATGCATTTATTACACACAGCTCTGTAAAAAAGTAAGAGACCCCTTAAGTTTCTAAATCAGTTTTGCTGATATATGTTTGAGTAAAATGAACATTGTTGTTTTATTCTATAAACTACAGCAAACTACAACATTTCTACCAAATTCCAAATCAAATAATGCAAGGAAAACAAGTTCATATTCATAAAGTTTTAAGAGTTCAGAAATCAATATTTGGTGGAAAATAACCCTCGTTTTTAATCACAGTTTTTTTTTTTTTATGCATCTTGGCATCATGTTCTCCTCCACCAGTCTTACACACTGCTTTTGGATAACTTTATGCTGCTTTACTCCTGGTGCAAAAATTCAAGCAGTTCAGTTTGGTTTGATGGTTTGTGATCATCCATGTTCCTCTTGATTATATGATTGATTCCAGAGGTTTTCAATTTGGTAAAATCAAAGGAACTCATCATTTTTAAGTGGACTTAATGCTGTATAGTGTTGTAGATCAGAGTTTTCGACCTATTCTGCACATTTTAGTGGTTTTATGCTTCAAAACACAAATTTTAACTCAGTAATGGGCTGGTAATGAGCAGATGATAGTTAGACAGAAAGACAGACATATAGACAGATAAGTTATTGATCCCAGAGGGAGAATCAAGAGGTGTGTTGGGCGCTGGACATTTGGCCTTCGGGACCAAACACTGTTTTTGATGGAGTGGTAGTGGTGGAATTTCTGTCACTGTCACCTTAACCTTTTTGAGAAATTCATGTACTTTAAAATGTTTCAGTTTCATATGAAAATATATTTTTTCTGTTTTTATTATTTTGTTCCACTAACAACCATTAGTTGCCTTTACACTGTGGACATTAATGATTAATAGACCAATAACAATGTTCCAAAATTGCTTGTAGCATTAAATATGAAGTTTCTTCTTCTAAAAAAGTTACTAATTCGGTGGTACACCATTTTTAAAACTTAAAATGGGCTGATAATGAGCTGATGATGGATAGATAGACAGACATATATGTTGCTACATATACAACAGTGGTTCTAAATAGGTTTAAACAACTATGCAATTGCTAAATTTGTGCTTTGCTCATTGCTCAATGTTTTTTTTTTATTATTTACATACAAACATTTCTCTTTTTTGTACTCTACACAGTTGCTCTTGGTAAGAGTGAAGTAAAAAGGTTTGGAAGTTAAGAAAATAAATTAGTTTAGAAACTGGTTGATATAATGTAAAACGGAGTAGTTAGAATAAAGATCGAGTGGGTTTCTGGTTGAAGATGTAGTTGAGAAAATGATGTAAAGAAAGTTTACAAAATGGTTCATGGTTATAAAAGTGGTTTTGGCTGAGAATGTGATTGGGAAAGGTGCTTTTTGTTTAGAAAGTGGTTTATTGTTTGGAAAGTGATTTAGAAATGATTTTTTTTTTAGCTCACAATGAGTTTGGAGAAAAGGGTCTCTGATGTTTCTGTTTAAGAAAGTGGCATATCTGTATAAAAAAATGGGTTTAGAATGGGTTTCTGACTGCAAATGTGATGGATTAGGAGTTTTGGAAAAGAAATTGGCTTAGAAATCAGTTCATTGTTGAGAATGTGACTCGGAAAGTGGTTTATTCCTAGAAAGGTGTTTTTTTTTTTGCTGAGAATATGATGCAAAAAGGGGTTTCTGGCTGGAAAAGTTGTTTAGATTGTGATTTATTGTTAGGAAAGTGGTTTAGAAAGGGTTCTGGTTCAGAAAGTGATTTTTAAAATTGTTTAAAGTGTTTCTGAAAGGGGTTTTATGGCTGAGAAAGTGGATTAGAAAGTGGCTTATTGTTAGATCAGTGTTTTTAACTGAAAATATGAGGAAGACATGGGCTGTGGCTGAGAAATTGGTAAAAGTAAAAATAAGTTTTTGTGAGAAAAGTGTTTTTTTTTTTCTTAAAAGTGGTTTAGGGAGCTGTTTATTGTAAGATTTAATTTAGAATATGATTCTTGCTTGAGAAATGTGTTTTAAAAGTAAAAAGTAAAAGTTTATTGTTTCGGATGTTATGGACATGCTAAAAAAAAGGGGGTTTTGGATTTTGCCCTGGACAGAGTCAGGAAATTTTGGGATTGGTTCCATTGAGGCCTGTTGGGCAGTTTGTCTTTCACACACTCATCTTATTCTTCTTGACTAATTTATGCATATTTAAATATTTCAGTTTCATATGAAAACTCTATTTTTTATGTTTTTATGATTTTGCTTTGTGTAAAACCATCAGTAGCCTTTACACTGTGGATGTTATTGGAGAATAGACCAATAAAAAATGGTCCAATATCGCTTCGAATATCATTGTCCATTAAAAATAACATTTATTCTTCTAGAAAGTCACTAATTCAGAGACTGGAGTCTAAAACACTTTTAAAACTTTGTAATTTGAGTTTTTAATTGAAATATAGCAGCCATAATGCTAAGAATACAGAGCTGGTCATGTTTGCGTCGTGAGCTTCTACTTCTAGTAGCACTGCACACGTGTGGACGTGGGTGTGACTTAAATGAGAGTGTGAACCAATGGCATAGCATTATTCTCAATTTTAGATGTGGGCAATAATAGACACACATAGACACATACGTTCATATACACACGTATATAGACACACACACACACATGCAGACAGACGTTCTGATGAAAAATGAGGGGCCGGCTGATTTTAGACAGCTTGGAGAAGCTGGCGGTGATGTCATTAAGCGACAGCCCGGCTGATAAGGCGCGAGGCGGCCCGGCTGAATAAATAAATAAATTAAATTAATATCTTATATATTCTTTTCTCCTACCCCTACCCCCCCTTTAACCCCCAACCCCATTCACCCCCAAACACCCCTCGCCCCCCCCCCCAAAAAAAAACTCCCAAACACCCCTGTCCCTGCTGACACACTCCACACACACACCCAACTATAGATGGGATGGACAGATAGAGAAAAAGAGAGAGAGAGAGAGAGAGAGAGAGAGAGAGAGGGAGAATTTGAATGCTGCTCGGCAATAAATAATACATTTGACTAATACACACCCTCAGCTCCAGTCACCCTTCCTGAGAGCACCCCCACCCGCCCCCATCCCCAGTGGTCCCGGCCGAGGAGGCGGGGGGCTTCCCTCTGCACCCCCAGAACCGTGAGTGGTGGTGTGTGATAATAGGCTAAAACATAAAATAGCGTGAGAGAGAGAGAGATAGAGAGCGAGTGAGTGCGAGAGATAGAAACACAGAGAGAGAGCGAGAGAGCGAGAGAGAGAGAGAGAGAGAGAGAGAGAGAGAGAAGCAAGCCAAGCATATTGTAACTCGTCCACGTGGATCATCCTAGTAGACTAGACTGGGATCAGCGAGCTCTTGTCGAAATTGTCTCTGGTTTTGAGAGACTTAGACAGCAGCGGTACTGAATGTGATAGGATGCAGTGTGTGTGTGTTTACAATATTTGTGTGTGTGCGTGTGTGTGTGTGAGCCTGAGCCGGCATTTGCTTCTCTAGCCAGCTAGCCTGTCTACCTACCAGACAACCAGACAACCAACCAGCCAGCCAGCCAGTAAGTCCATGAGTGGGAGAGACCGCTAGCAAGAAGTGTGTGTGTGTGTGTGTTAGCATGAGCCGGCATCCGCTACTTTAACCAGCCAGCCAACCAACCAGTTAATTAACTAGCCAACAAGCCAACTAGCCAGCCATCCAGCCAACCAGACAGTAAGTCAATGAGTGGGAGAGACTGCTAGCAAGAAGTGTGTGTGTGTGTGTGTGTGTGTGTTTGCATGAGCCGGCATCCACCACTTTAACCAGCCAGCCAACCAGTCAACCAACCATTTAGCCAGCCAGTGAGCCAACCAGACAACTAGCCAGCCAGCTAGCCAGCCAAACAACCAGCCAGCTAGCCAACTAGACAACTAGCCAGCCAGACAACTAGCCAGCCAGTCAAAAAACCAGCCAGCCAGCTAGCCAACTAGACAACTAGCCAGCCAGACAACTAGCCAGCCAGCCAGCCAACCAGCCAGCCAGCTAGCCAACTAGCCAACTAGCCAGCCAGACAACTAGCCAGCCAGTCAGCAAACCAACCAGCCAACAAGTCAACCAACCAGCTAACCAGCCCACCAACCATCCATCCAACCAGCCAATTAGCCAGCCAGCCAGTCAACCAGACAACTAGCTAGCCAGCCAATTAGCCAGCCAGCCAGTCAACCAGACAACTAGCTAGCCAGCCAATTAACCAGCCAGCCAGCCAACCAGACAACTAGCCAGCCAGCCAGTCAACCAAACAACTAACCAGCCAGCCTAGCAACTAGCCATCCAACCAACTAGTCAGCCAGCCAACTAGCCGGCTATGTAACCAGCCAGTCAGCCAGTAAGTTTGTGAATTGACGAGAGGAGATTGTAAGTGAGTAGTGTGTAAGAGTGTGTGTATATGCATGTGTGTGTGTAACCAGTGCCTGCATCTGCATTTTTTTTAGCCAGCCGGTCAGCCTGCCTGCCTACCAGTCACACAGCTGGCCGGCCAGCCAGCCAGCGAGCCAGGCAGCCAGGCAGGCAATGAGTGGGAGAGACTACTAGCGAGAAGTGTGTGAGTGAGTGCAAAAGAGAAAAAGAGAGAGAGAGATTGAGGGAGAACAAGGTTGGGGGGGTGAGGTAGTGGTGATGGTGATGGAGGAGGGGCGGGGGGGTGTATTATGCTCTCTGGATGTTGCCTCATGCTTTAAGCGGGCAGGTAGTAGAGCGGCGGGCGCCGGCTCCTCTAAATAAGCAGCAGCAGCGTATTCACACAAGCCCCATCAGGACAGGAGGCAGGGCTGCAGCCGGGGTGTGAAATCACACACACACACACACACTCACTCACTCGTACGTACAGGCATACACACACACACTCTCTCACTCACACTCTCTCTCACACACACACACACACACACATACACATACACACACTCTCAGTGTTTCAGCCAGTAGCGCTCCACTACTGTATGCCACAGCAGCAGCCAGCCAGCGAGTGAGCGAGAGAGAGAGCGAGAGAGCGAGCGAGAGAGGAGCCCGGAGGAGGGGAAAAAAAGTGTGGACTGGACGTGAAGAAGGGAAGGAAAGAAGGGAAAGGAAGGAAAGAAGGAAGGAAGGAAGGAAGGAAAGAAGGAGGAAGGAGGGGGGAAAGAGAAAGACAGAAAGGTCAGTATGTCGCTTTTCTCTCTTCCTGCTCTTTCTGCTCTTTGGAGGGAGTTTTGTGTGTGTAAGTGTGTGTGAGTGTGTATAAGTGTGTGGATGAGTGTGAGAGAGTGTGTGGCTGAAAGTAAAGTATTGATTGTGAAAGTGTGTGTGTGAGAGAGAGAGAGAGAGAGAGAGAGAGAGTGAGAGAGGAAGAGAGTGAGAGTTTGTGGGAAGTGCACTCTCGCATTTGTTTGATCCTGCCAGGTGGGAGCAGGTGGGGGGGGGGGGGGGGGTGGGGGGGGGTTGGTGGACTGGTGTGTGTGTGTGTGTGTGTTTGGGAAGGGGGGGGGGGGGGTGGTCTGGATCCTGGAGCAGGCCAGCTGTGGTGACTAGTGACTGGTGTGTAGTGACTGGTGTGTTTACATGCACCATGTGGCATTGGAATGGTATGGGGTAGTGTCTATATATGTGTGTATGTATGTGTGTGTATATATTTGTGTGTGTGTGTCCAGTTACTTTTGGCTATTGTTCCTTAAACATCTAAAAAAGGTTAAAAAAAATCTAGAAGGTTCGATGAGTCCGAACGACAAGTGGTAGCGTGTGATTTGTGGTTTTGGCTGTTGTGATTGGTCAGTGTCGCTATGGTAATTTTTTTGAAAAATTAGGGAAAATAATACTAGTTAAAAAGAAAATATAAAATAAGAAAATTACAAATAGAAAAAAAAAAAACATATCAAATAAGTGGTGGCCAGCACGTTGCCAGATTTGTACACTTTCACACACAGCACTGATTCTGATTCACGTATTGGTTCACTGCATCCGTGACCAAACATCAACAACATAAATTATTTATTTTTTTTATGAATAAACTGCAGTTTGCTTAAGTTTGAGAGACTTTTTAAAAGGGTTTTTAGAGTTTATTTATTGCGCTTTCTTAAGTTTCTAATTTACTTTATTATACTATTATATAATTTTCCTATTTAATGCTCCTTAGGCAAAGTATGAATTAATTTTAAGTTCATATAATTGCAGTTTTATCTATTTTTTTTATTTCTAGGCTTAGTTTGAGTTTGGTTTGGTTTGAGTTGGTGTGAGTGTGTCTGCACATGCCACACACACACACACACACACACACACTCGCGCACAAATACAAATACACACACACACACACACTCGCGTGGATACTGCAAAAGCCGAGACGAGCAAATTGTCAGCAACACTAAAGATATCAACCCAAACATTTCAGCCATCCATCATGG